>NW_022170403.1:35907690-35910895 GCF_008802855.1 Photinus pyralis | reverse complement strand
AGGCAGAGCTGGGCAGTATTCGATTTTGTAAATACTTTTTAGTACTCAAATCCTTTAAAGTATTCAAATACTTTGTAATTAAATACTTTTATTTTTCATTTGCCTATTATATGTCAATTATATATGTCATATGTGATATATGAAGCAGTCTATTACGCCCAAGGGCATAATGAGAGGGCATAATGGATTGTCATCTCATTATGCCCTCAAACGGCCTGTCAAATTGATTGACGGAGTTATATTATGTCATAAAAAAGATGCAACTTGATTCGTATGGAGCACTTTAATGTTGGGCAAACAATAATCATGACATTTGTATATTAGAAATGCATTCTTTGGAATGATGAAAAATAAAATGTTGTATGCACCTCAGGCATTACTCAATATTTAACCCTCGGGCGACTTACAATCCCTCGGGCCGGAGGCCCTCGGGCTCTTTCGCCCTTGGCATAAATTCGCCTTAATGCCCTTGATGCATAAATAACTGTTATTATCCCCCTCTTGTTCTGGGCCCTCAACAGGCTTGCGCCCAATTACAGAGTGACCCGCATAATGCTTTTTAGAGGTGCCTCTGCAGAAGGTCTTAAGTTGTTCTATACTACTCCGGTATTTACCTTACGAATTAGGAAAACTGCAGGAAAACCTAATTCGGAGTAGCCGGCAGAATGCTCGAAAGTGGTCTAAGGTAATTTCCATCTCTGTCACAGATGAAAAATTCACCCCAACCCAGGTTCGAACACCCAACCTCCGGATTTATAACTCAACGCTCTACCATTGAGCCATAATGCCGGTAAAATCTTGATGATGTCGATCTGTCTGTACTGTGTACTATCATTTCCGACTAAACAGATGGTAACCATAATATTCTTAAAATATAGCCCTATTGAAAGTTTCAAATTCTAGATTTAATCAGTAGTGACTCGTGAGTTCTGAAAGAGGATGGGCACAAGTCAAGTCAAACCACACCTATTTTTTGTGCATAAATCCATTATTCTATGTTTGAAGTCGGAAAAGAGGTTAATGACTTTGTTGTCAAAACTCGGGATGGACTGAACAAATTTCATTTCTACTGATAGGACCTAGAGGATAGGGCTGCCAATGCGTCGTGTGTCAAGCGTGTAGGAGCAGCACGGGATAGTCTACGTTAGGCTTGATTTCGTCAAGAAAAATTGTCTCCCCAGTTGGATGGCGTATCACACAAATACAAAATATTCTCACAAATATTCAAAATTATGACTTACGTTACTCACAACTCTAAAGACTTCACTGTACGATTGAAATTTCCCAATTTACCCAACCCTCAATCGACCCCTTCAGAAGCAAGTGGTGGTCTCCAACAACATTCGCTTTTCAAGTCGATCATATACATCGGTAAGTATTACGATAACTTACTGACCAAGTTACCTACGTTAGCAATTGCAATGCAAAAGTTATCCCTTGAAGGGCGATATGTTTTATAATACGCAGCAGTAAAAATGGTCGCAACAGGCTGGTAAAATGTTTAATATATCTGGAACTTGGAAAAAAATGGCCGCCATCTTGGTTTTTTTCGAATTTATTAAATATTTCGTAAAGTATATATTATATCAAAAAAACTCAAGAGACTTTTTTTATGGAGAATGAAAAGTTACGTGTAATAAAAAAAGTTTAAGTCTATTGATCAAAAAACAAAAAAGTTATTGAAATTTATATGATTTGGCAATATGGATTTTTTTAAAATTTGGTAAATATCTGAATTAGTTAAAACTGTTTTGTATGCCCAATTTTGAAAATAAGGATTTTAAGTAAAATACTCAATAATTGGGTAATTATTCACATCTGTGTCGAGACTTAGATGTATTTCAAAAACGTAATGCAGAATTAGCATCAGTTTTAATTAAATCAGGACTTAAAATTATTTTAAATCTGTACCGGTGTCCAAAGAAGGTTCATGATTTAATGTAGCAGGTAAGTAGAGGGAGGNTTTTTACCAAAAATCGACTGCACCAAAATTTCTCGGGAAAACACTTTTTCTTATTAATTTGGGTGCGTAGAATCCAAAACAATTCGTACTTTTTCGATCAAGACTTCTCAATCAAAAGTTATAGACGAAACCAATTTCGAATGAAAATTCAAAGGGCTGTAACTTTTGAACTAGTAGCCCAATCTTGGAACTGTTTGAAATTATGGATTCTACAGGCCACATTCTATAAGAAAATGTTTTTCCGGGTCGATCTGAGACAATTTTTTTTTCGGGGCAAAAAAAAGGCAGTGTATAACCTTCCTTTTTTACCAAAAATCGACTACACCAAAATTTCTCGGGAAAACACTTTTCCTTATTAATTTGGGTGCGTAGAATCCAAATCAATTCGTACTTTTTCGATCAGACTTCTCAATCAAAAGTTATAGACTAGAAACCAATTTCGAAAAAAAATTCAAAGGGCTGTAACTTTGAACTAGTAGCCCAATCTTGGAACTGTTTGAAATTATGGATTCTACAGGCCAAATTCTATAAGAAAATGTTTTTTCCGGGTCGATCGATGAACAATTTCTTCTTGGGGGCTTAAAAAAAAAAAGGCAGTGTATAACCTCCATTTTTACCAAAAATCGACTGCACCAAAATTTCTCGGGAAAACACTTTTTCTTATTAATTTGGGTGCGTAGAATCCAAAACAATTCGTACTTTTTCGATCAGACTTCTCAATCAAAAGTTATAGACTAGAAACCAATTTCGAAAAAAAATTCAAAGGGCTGTAACTTTTGAACTAGTAGCCCAATCTTGGAACTGTTTGAAATTATGGATTCTACAGGCCACATTCTATAAGAAAAATTTTTCCGGGTCGATCTGAGACAATTTTTTTTGAGGGCCTCAGAAAAAGGCAGGTGTATAACCTTCCTTTTTTTACCAAAAATCGACTACACCAAAATTTTCTCGGGAAAACACTTTTTCTTATTAATTTGGGTGCGTAGAATCCAAATCAATTCGTACTTTTTCGATCAGACTTCTCAATCAAAAGTTATAGGCTAGAAACCAATTTCGAAAGAAAATTCAAAGGGCTGTAACTTTTGAACTAGTAGCCCAATCTTGGAACTGTTTGAAATTATGGATTCTAAAGGCCACATTCTATAAGAAAACTTTTTTCCGGGTCGATCTGAGACAATTTTTTTTCGGGCCTCAAAAAAAGGCAGTGTATAACCTTCCTTTTTTACCAAAAATCGACTGCAC
>NW_022170403.1:35904854-35907590 GCF_008802855.1 Photinus pyralis | reverse complement strand
AAACCTTGAACTCCAAAAATAAAAAGGTCTGATTGCTGAAAGTTGTTCATCGCTCTTAGCTCTAAATGTATAGTAAAAAGTCTTCTCCAAAATTCGGGTTCAGGAGAGGGAGGGCGGGAAAGCTGTAAAATTAGCTCATTTTTACCTTTTTTGTAAATATATCCGAAACCGTTCCTTTTATACCAAAATGTGTAAAATACTTTTTTAAAGGAAATTTTACATAAAATTGGTTATACACATTTCTTTACTTCGCCTAACAGTTTAGAAGCTATGGTAGAAACAAGAGTGTACTATGTCGAAAACTGGAAAAACGTGAAATTATTTAAATTTATCAAAAGTATTTGGTAGTTAATGCATTATTACTTGAAGGGAATGTACTTCTGAAATTATATGCAATTTCTGAAGTAGAAAATGGTCTACTATCTAACTATGCTGCGAGTAAAAAGTACAAAATACCTCTCTCGACACTCATTGCCCACAGAAAAGGTATTCGTGGTCAAAAAAGCACGACCATGAGCAGAAGTACTATCCCTTACGAACTTGAAGTAAAATGAAGGCGAACTTTAGAAAAGTGGGGATGGGGATTAAGTAGAGCTCAAGTATATTGAGGATTGTAGGAGATTTCGTGACCATAAATAAACTCAAAATTCCATTTAAAAATGGAATACCTCAAGAAGATTGGGTCTTGGGGTTCTGTAAAAGACACAATTTGTCAATAAAAAAACCACAATGCATAGAATATGTTCGCAAAAAATGCATGGATCCATTTATAATTCAGCAATATTTTGAGTTACTTAAAAAAACTCTACATGACTTGGATCTGAATGATAAACCACATCAAATTTGGAACCTGGATGAATTGGGTTTCTGTCTAGATCCATCCAAGACCAAAGTGGTCGGAAAAAAAGGAGTAGCATCATCTAGAACAATAGGGGGAGTTGGAAGGGAAAACACAACAATTTTGATGACTGTTAATGCAGCAGGACGTGGTAAAGCGCCCCCTTTAATCATATTTAAGGGTACGCATATTTGGGACGAATTGGTTGCGCCTCACGGCGATGGTTTTCCAGGTCCAACCTATGCCGCTACTTCAAACGAGTTGATGGAGTCCGATATTTTTCTGCGGTATTTCGAGAAAATGTTTCTTTCGCATATTGGTGAAGCAAGACCCGTTTTATTGATATATGACTGACATGTTTCACATATAGATGAACGCCTTGTAAGGCGCAATTCAAAATAATGTAACAAAACCAACTGTTGGTAGACGTGGCCTACTTCGATTTGACGTCCATTTTGAGGGTTACAATGTGCAATAAATGACCAAATTAATGTTTAATACTTCTACCTTACATATTTATATTTACGTCTATATTTTTGGTGCAGAGCTATGTTTTAAGTTTTTAAGAAAGTTCCTTAGTTTACTAATGTTACTTATTATATTAAAAAAGTTTGTAGTATCCTTAATGTTCATTAAAAATATGTGAAAAATAGCCACTTATTGAGAGAACTCTGCATTTTTACACACATGCCCCACATTGACACCCATTTAATTTGGTAGTAAAATATCAAACGGAAACACACTTGCCCCATTTTTAGGGGCTAGTGTACAATAGGGACATTTTTGAAAAAATAAGTCATTACACGTGCTTAAAAAATAGTTTATGATACCATAGTTCAGATATATGCAGTCTACACCTCACAAGTAACCCCTGATATGGAGTTAAAGTTAGAACTGAAATAGTTTTTGTAGAAATATTATATTTATCTGAAGTATTAAAATTTAGCTTCACACTTAACCCACCTTACCTTACTAAACTCTTGTTTACTCTACAGCTCCTAAACTATTAGGAGGGGCAAAGAAATGCATATAATCAATTTTGTGTAAAATTAAATTTACATTAAAAAAGTATTTTACACATTTTGATATAAAAGGAACGGTATCGGAGATATTTACAAAAAACTTAATAATGAGCTAATTTTACAACTTTCCCGCTCTCCCCCTCCTAAACCCGACGCTATTTCTGAGAAGACTTTTTACCACATTTAGAGCCAAGGGTGATGAACAACTTTCAGCAATCAGACCTTTTTATTTTTGGAGTTCAAGGTTCGATGCTAATTTGATTGTACTATTTTACCGATGAACTTTCGCAATATAATCCAAATAGTATATTTGAAAGACAAGTGTACAATGCGACCTACTGTAATACGACTATCTTGTGGCACGAGTAGCGTAGCGAAGCGGAGCCACGAGTGTCCACAAGATAGGAGTATTACAATAAAGCATTGTAACACGTGTTTTTCATACTATTTTTTCTATTTCGGGACTTTAATTTAATTAAAAAGTAATTATGAAAAACTACAGGAAACTTTAGAATTAATATGTCTTAAGTTGGCAACAGCATTTACGTTTAAGTTGGCAGCGTAGATAAACACAACACTGACATTTGGAAACTTTAAATTCCGTGAATGTGTAATTTTTTATTCGTAGATACATTTATTTATGGTGGATGTGTAAACTGCTTATTTGGAATGTATTAAGTTCTTCGTGTACCAAAAATCAAGGAAAACACATAAATTTTACGTAATTTGATTTCACATCTGATGATTTGACGTTGACGTCTTGGGGAACTGCCAACTTAGAGATGAAAAGTTACCAAAAACAATGTTACAATGGAACTCATTGAAACACTGTTTTTGCCGAAAACAGTTGCACAAAATTCTCATTGTAACACCGAA
>NW_022170403.1:35859258-35904754 GCF_008802855.1 Photinus pyralis | reverse complement strand
AATGAAAAAAAATCTATGGTCAACTAAATGTCGCTCAAAAACAACAAAGTTTGTTTTGAACTTGAGAAAAACAATGTAATAAACAAAGTTATAGTAATTACAAGCTTCGTGATACAATGTATAGTCGATCACGAATTTATTAAATTAGCTTTGTGTTTATTTTCGAACCGTTCAAAAAGCATATAAACCTCTCGCCAGGAAAGATTGCCGGTCACAGAACACTTGATCCCGGTCTACAATCTATGTTTTTCTAAAGATGTGAGCGACTTCCGGGATAGTATCGTGTCAATGTTGAACAAAAAGACTTTTCGTTTAACATTGGCAAATCCTATTCCGGAAGTCGCTCGCATCTTAAGAAAAACTTAGATTGTAGATCGACACAAGGTGTGCTGTGACCGGCAATCTTTCCTGGCGAGAGTTATATCAATATTTTTGTCATAGGTCATAGCCTACTAATTAAACAGCGCCGCATTCAGCTACTCAGGTAGGTCTCACAGTTAAAGAAATGGTCAAGCTAAAAATTCCAGTAACGGTAGTATATGAGTGAGACCTTGTCAGGTGTTAGATTTGAGTGAGAATTTAAAATTCATTGTAGGGGGGCAACTTGCATAACCGTCAGGGAGCACTGAGGAATGTCCAGATGGAGCTTAAGAAGTTTTTGATAAAGACTTCTCCTGTAATTTTTGTAAAGGAGCCATCAACCGTAATTTCTAGTGGGGGCAAGATCACGATCTAGGTGGGGCTGGGGCCACCCCCTGGCTACAGGCCTAGCGTTGGGCAAAAAAATCGATTAATCGATTATAATCAAACGATAGTCGATAATCGGGTTTGATTATTCTATTAAATTAATCGATTAATCGATTATTTGATTAATCGATTATTTGATTCATCGATTATTTGATTAATCGGTTATTTGATTAATCGATTGTTTGATTAATCGATTATTTGATTAATCGATTATTTGATTAATCGGTTATTTGATTAATCGATTGTTTGATTAATCGATTGTTTGATTAATCAATTAACGTCACTTTAAGCAGCTAAAATGAATTAAGATTGTATCATCAAAACTAAAGCACACCTCATCGGAGAGTAAGCTGCCTAATCATTTATTTTTATTTTTGACCTTCATTTTCAAATGGGCAGGGTTTCAGCCAAGGCTGTTCTACCAACCAACCCACTATGCATTTGCAAATATCCATGCCCCAACCCGGATTCGAACCAGGGACACTTTGTTGATTATTGATTAATCGATTTGCCTAGTAATGAACGATTTGATGAAAAGAGTAATGGAATTATTTTTTATTTTTATTATTAAATAATTAACGTATTAATGCATACAAACAGATATTTATCACTCCTTGTATGTGACAATCGACTTTTGATTAAACGATTAGGTGATTAATCGATGATTTGATAAATCGATTATTTGATTAATCGATTATTTGATTAATCGATTAATCAGTGTAATCGATTATTTTTCATAATCGATTATCGATTATTCAAACCCGTAATCGCCCAGCCCTATACAGGCCTGCAGGTGAGTAGAAAAATTGCGCACGATGCAGAGTGCAGCAATTAATTCTACGAACCTGTAATACGCCAATTACAATTTTGAAATAAAAATAAGGCAAAGCCCAAAACAACGTCTGTTTACAGTTTTGGCATTTGTAGATAATTATCACTTCCAAACGTGCATGATCTATTCTAATTTTTTCATCACGCACAGGTGTAGGTAATGGGCCGCATTTTCAGGAAGGTAGTAGAAACAGGAAATTACTAATTAATTTCTATTTATGTTTAGAATTTAAGTAAATTTTTGATAAGTAAGCGGGAGGTAAGCCTGAGTACAATTAATGACGCCGCTAAATACCCTTCTGTATTATGGAATGCCGAAACGGAACTCATTTAGTTATGCGTTGAGAGGTATCTTTACTATTATATTGCACATACATTTGGGAATATGTAGATAATTCTTACAACACAAATAGAAAGAAGCGCCGCACCGCAACTCGATCTTATTTAATTTGCGTGTAATAGGAATGGACGTAAGTCTTTAGTTTGGAAACTTGAAAGGTTATTTATAAAAAAGTTTCAGCATATGGCTCTCCTAATAACACTTTCAACCTATCGAAGGTGGAAAGCTGTGGTTTTAGATTCGGTTTATACTGAGAGTGGTGGTAATTCTTAGTTTCCAATTCCTGGCACGTTCTTCTAATACCATCACACATCTATACCGAGTCACGCTTAACTGCTTGAATTTGTCGGAGTCCATTATTCCAATTACCTATCCAGTAGCAACTCATTTAATTCAACTGAGAGCCCTAATTGCTAGTCATTAATTAAAGATAAATTGGTTACATGTGGGGGTAGGTGTGAAATATTCACGCCGAACGTGTACTTATTACTTTTGTAGCAGGTAACGTTCCTATTTAAAAGCTCTACGAATTTTAGCGTTGTGGCTGCCAAATTGTTTAGTGTCGAGAAGAAAAAGTGCATTTACTTCCGAGTCGCCGCTGGATGGTGCGAGATTCTGTCCGAAGTCGGCGCCGAGGTGCGCTTTTACTAACGCGGCGCCGCCACTCCAGCGCCTATCCGAATGTAGGCTAACACATATATTTATATTCTAAATGTAGAGTTGAATTCTGGATACAAATCGTCATTCTGCACTATCCCAAGCAGATACTTCAGTGCCCAAAAAGACAAAAACTGCCCAACAAATGTGGCTCACGCATCAATCACAAAAAATGCAGGAAACGAATTAGTCCCATCTAAAAGAATTACTGTAGTGTAAATTAAAAGAGATAAATAAAAATAACCGCAGTAACCTTGTCGAGTAATGCGATGATTTGTGAACCACCACTTTTACCCTCTCTAAAGCATTTATATCGTTTGTAAAAGACAAGTCAAAAGAAACATCGAATGCGTAGCTTTTAGAACAAATATCAAAATTGGTCGAGAAGGAAAATTCTTCTTACGCATAATCGTGTCATATTCTATCGTCGAAAGGAGCTATATACACTACTAAACTCGAAACGACTTTCTCAAAGGAGTATTTCGTTCTGTATAACAAGCGAACGAACTATTTTGTGTTAACAGTGTAGTTATCTCCCTTCACATCTTAAGAAAGTGTATGTATTACATTCAGACTTTATAGTACGAAATAAAACTGATTGTTATCTTAATAAAGGACCAATCTTGTTAACCACTCAACAGTGCATAGTCATTTAAGTTTTTTATTTTCTTCATTCACTTTACACTGAATAAAAAGTTTCTCAATCTGAAGTTTTCATCAACTCTAACAATATTTGGGCCATAGAACAAAAACAAATTCAATTGTGTTCAGAATTTTTATGCCGTTTGTAAAATTCTTCAATAGTATTTTATAAAATTTTAATTATAACGTGGAATGGAAGACGACCAATCTCACATAAATTATTCAAGATATTACCTATACAAAAATCTACTTCAAAGAGGCTTTTTACTGCTTCGCGGCGTTTCTTTTAATAAAAACTAAACTTTAACACTTGTTAAAAATGAAAGTAAAAATATTCATTAAAGTGTCATCAAACTTTTCCAACGAGGGGAATGGCGAATAGATAACACGAAAAGGTGATTAAATTCGGTCGTCATGATTGTGCATTCCAAATTGCAGTTGCGTAAGGTACTACAAAGCGTGCGAAAAACTGATATTAAAACACGCCGTACTCCTAAGGTCCCCCAGGCTATACGACTTCATTAATTTCTACTGCCTATTTACCTGTTAAATTACAAAACTTTTCGTGTCTACCTTCAAGCGCTTTGTAGGTGCTAATACACTTTTATATAGTATACTATCAATACAGAGTATTCAACATAATGAAACCCATGAAAAGATGTAGTGGGCTAGTGGTAGTGGGTATCCTTTTGCGCTCATTTCATAGACCTACATACCTAAACGAATATTTGTCATCATTGATTTGTATTTCTATTTTCCTAGCAGTACACCCACGTCCTGTTGGACCTGCTGGTTTGATTTGATAAGAAAACGTTGTCCTTTGCTCGAAGCTATCCAAGGTTTAAAATTACATTTAGTTCTACCCACGGAAACGAAGTACACTTTGATGTTTTCCTAATTCGTAAGGTAAATACCGGAGTAGTATAGACCATCTCTGCAGAGGCACCTCTAAATAGCATTATGAGGGTCACTCTGTAATTGGGGGCATGCCTGCTGAGGGCCCAAAACAAGAGACGGATAATAAAATTAAAAAAAAAAAAAGTATGTATGTCTATTGTCTATTCTATAGCGTTCAATATAGCAACTCTTAGTTTTCAAGCGCTTTCCAAAATTATTATAGTATCCCATGATAAAAGTTGAATACACACGGCGGACTAAGTTTCTTTTTTTGTAAAAACGGTATGTCGACAGAGAGAAGATAAAGCTGTGAATATATGCAAAATGCACTTGTATGAGATTTTGTGCATTTTAGATTTGCAACATTTTGAAGCGATTAAAAATCCCAATCTATTTTTGCATATTTATTTATTTATTTATTTATTTCCCTAATTACGTAGCAGGTATCTATTATCTATTAATTAAGGGTTGCTGAATAATAAGTATATCTTGCATCTTTGATATTCTTTGTATTTACTTTAAAAAACTTGCATATTTAAGATGCATTTCAATTTTTGCTAGTTCTAATCGACTTTAATTTGAATGTATAATATCTCTCAAATCAAATCTTCATTTTTACCACTACTTTGTCATTATAAATGGCAGGCGAAATACCGGAGGTTGAAAGAGGCGAAGTGGTGTTTTGCAATTTGTGGCAAGACACATTTATTTTAGGCGAAAATATTCAATTTAAAAGTTATGGAGAATAAACACATGAAGAGCCTTTCTATATGCAATATTTTCACATAACCTCCAATTTTCCGACAAAAGCGTTTTCTATTCTTATTTTTTCTTTTTCTTATTGCGTAAATGCGAAATATTCGTAAGGACATATATATTAATAATCAAAAATAAAAAATATTCCAATAAAAAAATCGGCAAAAATGGGAAAACAGTTTTAAGATATACTCGATTTCGCTATGATAAATAGCTTTTTTGCAGCTAAATTAACGTACTTGATCCGCGCTAATAAAGAGTTTTTTGAAATCTGTCTTCCCACCGTTTCCCCAATGTGTTGTTGATAAGCATTCCCACGTCAGTTCGCCTTCTCTCTCTCTCTTTTCCTCTGTCCAGAGCCCTGTCTTATTCTTACCTGCTCCATTTGTGTCTCATCTTCTACTATGTAGTTTGGTGGTCTTCTGTTCAGGCCCAAGTCCTACTTGTAATACCTTCTTTATGTTCCTTCCAGCTCTTTCCTTCCATGTCTACATCTCCGTTTCATACATTAATACCCGTCGATCAGAGATATTTAAATTCTCTTCCTACATCTTTTGATCCATAAACTTCCATTCTACCTCCTATTCTTTCTCTCTCCCCTCTCCAATTTTCATGATTTTCGATTTTTGTACAGTTATCTCTTTTTTCCCAGTATCTCTCTATTTATTCCCATCATGTCCTTCATACGTTTTTCGTCTGTTGTCATTATTAACGGGCTCCTAGCGAGTTTATAATTTTGCTCTGTCTATCCGTCCGTATGTCCGTTAGCACGATAGCTTGAAAACGAGTAGGCTTGCAGTTCTTTAACTAATTTATAAACAAGGATAAATTTAATAAACTTCAAAGGCAAATAATGAAACGTGATCGCTGTTTTTTTAGGTAATTCCAAGGCATATTTGATTTATTGTAAAATGAACCTTTTTATTTTGGCGATTTCTGCGGTTTTGAAAAACGGAATGAAACAGTCCTATCTTGAAAACGTATGAATAGATGCAGTATTTTTTTTCTCTGAAAAAAACGTATTTAGACTTTTGCTCTAAAATAATTAGGGGAGCTAGTAATTGACTATAAAGAAATTACCATTGAAATTCCTATGCTGCGTCGCGCTAGGCACCACCCAGTACCTATTTGTTTATACATGTATTCTCGTATCTTTCTTTCCACTAGAATACTTCTGTGACCCACATGTTCTCCATGTGTTTGGCATACATGTTAAATAATAGTGGGGCAGGAGCAGACACCCTTGTCTTAATCCTTTATCTGTTCAAAACACCTTTGACTCTTGCTCTCCTACAGTCCTATCTTGAAAGAGACCCTACTTCGAGTTTAACAAGCAAACCATCGCATTTTATCAAATAAAGTATAAATTAAATATCTAAAAAAAAAGGAAATTTCTGATTTTGGTTTTTAATTTTTTCATGATAATCTAATCGTACTAGACATATCTAATTAACACACTATTCAGACACTTTTTATGGAGAATTCGAATATGGAATCCCGTTTTAATGACTTTCAAGATCACGGAGAAATATGTGGCAGCTTTATTTTTCTTATGGGCGCCATTTTCAATTTTGACTTTTTTGATTTCGTCTCTTTTTTCAATTACTAACATGGAGGTTCAGCATCACATTTTTCATAAAAATACAATGTTTCATTTTTTGGGAAGAGTGCTTTGGACAAAGAAAATGTTCTTTTGTAGATGTAAGGACCAATTATAATTGTATCGTTCGAGGTATCGACCAATAAACCGAGTCACACGTTAACGCGCAATCGTATTTATGGTCGTCGTTCTTGAAATTGGGGCGGATTTTTAAGTGACCAGTATTGTTCAATGTGGCGATTAAACATTGCTGACCGTAATTCTAGCACCTCCCAAAGCAAATTTCTGATTGCGCCACTGATTGCTGCCACTGATTGCTGTATTAGTAAATTTACACTCATTTCGCATTTCGAAGTATAGTAAATTTGTATCATATCTCTTTGTTCTGCACTTATAAAAAATGCAATTTCGCAATAAAACTACCGCAAATGTAAATGACATTACTTGAAATAAGTCAACCTTTTGTTCAAAACTCTTCCCATAAAATGAAAAATTGTATTTTTAGGAAAAATGTGATACTGTTGAACCCACCTAAAAATCAGAAATTTTCATTTTTTTAGATACCTATGTTCAAAACTATTGAAGATATTTTACATTTATTTTCAGATTATTATCCAGCAATTTGCAACCCCATTTAACCAAATTTGTATCTCGTAAGATAAGGGAGATCCCCATACTAGCACTCGAAAAATGGACACCGACACCGTGTATAGCGTAAGTCATCGTTTTCGCGTTGCAATGGAAAACGGCCCATAAATCGATGGGAATACTGGCAATTTTATGGTTGGTAATGAAATCTTCAGCATATCATTCTACCATTACCTGCCTACCGGAGAGGTTTTATTTATTGTTCTTGAATGGAGTTAAAATGGCCTTTTCTGATATATTCATAAATGTATACACCAATGAATAATATCAACAAACACATACTTTGCGCTAGAGAGAGCTTGTCTGCTGTTTCTATATTTATTTGCTTGCGGTGAAATTGGTCTAGAACAGCGTTTCTCAAAGTGTGCTTTGCGAAGCCTTGGTGCTCCGCTCCGGTGGGGCACCGCCGGCAGCCAAAATAAAATGAATACATGTAAATTATAAAGTTACCTAAATTTAAAATAAAGAATTTCATGACTCCCATTACATGAACTTAGTTTTATCATTTGCTTACTAATTTACTATACTTTCTGAACTTACTGTATCTGTCGTTTTGTGTATGATTATTAATAAACAATGTTTTTGGCTTTAGTTTAGGGTTTAGGGTTCCGTTAAAAATTTAGTTTTAAAAAGATTCCGTTACTAAAAAAGAACCGCTGGCCTAGAATATTCCCAAATTGGATAATATTCCGCTGACTTGCCGTTGTTTAAAAGAAAGTTTAGGAATTTAAATAATAAATACTTATAAGAAATGGTTATAACAAATGCAATCATACTATTAAGTATTCTGTATTTATTCGGCTATAAAACGGAATCTCCCTTTTTATACTCCGGATAAATATATCGCACAAAAGACAGATAGATTTATCTACCTTAACAGCCGAGCGAAATTAAAAATATAGTTGGCGTGAACAAACAGAATATCAACCGATTGTCAATAATTCTATTTATATTTTCCACACCTCAATTCAACTCGATTTCAAATCATAAAACTCGTACGAGCTATAACAATGACCGAATATGCCAGTAAAAGCAATAAACAGAATTTTAATCACAACATTACGCCATTAGCACATTACTAAATATACCTATGCAATTTATTATACATCTCATACATGCAGTACTAACATTCCTTTTTGATTGAGGCAAATAAATTGTATAAAATAAACATAGCGCTACTAATGTCTACTACTGTAAAGAATAAATCGCTTAGACTTAATGTTGTAGATATAAAATATTGTACTACTCTTCAAGTAATCGGTAGCTAGTTTGTCTTCTGCAATTTTTAATTCATGAGGGCGATTTTAATCCCTACTAGTAGTAGTTTGAACGAATAAAATTACTACTGCCCTGTGTTTGATTATATTCATGCACATTGGATTAAACGCGTAATGAAGTAGGATGACATGGATACCTATAGGCGGTGATATACAATTTCACATTAAATTTCCAGCATGAGGATGGTGATGATTTTAATGGGCAATGACATGTACAGCGAGTTTGAATTGGAATAAAACGTGCTGATTAGTCGACTGGTTGCAACATGGTTCCAAGTTTTAATATAACATCCGCTATGAAATCGTTTCCAAACAGGTTAGATCGATAATTACTATTTCCAACATAATACGCAAATAATTATGAAACATATTCGAGGGATTTATGAATGGTTTTTGTTTTTGGTGCACAAAAAAGACCTGCTTCAATGCTGCTGGTGAATGGGAATTTAACACAAAAAGAACGGTAACTTTTAATATACGACGTGTGCATCAAATGGGCAACAAAACCTACCAACACAATAGAAATTGCACATTTGTTGTAATTCATTAGAATAGGTTATACGTAGGTAAGTGTATTCGGTTAGTCGTCTATTATATTATCAAACCAAATCTATATTTTTATTCTATTTAATTGTGGCTCATGCTCGTTTGTGCTTTGATATACTCGTAGTATATCATTTGTGCCTTTTTTCGTTTCGGATATATCTAAAATAATTGGCTGGGAACTAAAAGAATGCCCACTCTCTGCAAAAATTGAATTTTTTCAACTTTAAAAAGTATTGCATACTAGGGAAAACAATTTTTGTGTATACTGACTCGCTAGATTTTTTTTAAACTTTTACAATCTTTCGAATTTTTATGAATTTTCCGAATTTGTCTTGATTAGGTATATGTTATTCAATTGACTAAAAATCACCCTCAATTTTTATGTTATATAGATAGCTCTTCATTTATCCCTCTGCATACCTTACGTGTACTACCTTAGCTTCACTAAAATTTTCAGTAAACAGTAAGTAACAAGTATAATTGTGCACAACTCTTGTGCAGATCAAGTGCATTTTTTAAAACCGAAATAGCCTACTAAACGGTTGTGTTATACGGTAGTAGCATGCTATATTTATCGATATTTATTTTCTGGTAGAAGATTAATGGAAAGGGGGCCCTTTGCACATAGAAATTTCAATTATTAAATTTAAAATATTCAAAATGTACGCTATACCAGTATAATGCAAGAAAAATCCAACCCTTATAGAAATAGATATTCACAATAAGCGATCGATCTTTCCACCTTTTGAGAGTACCCTTCTCTGACACTACGTTCCGCAGAAAGTTTTGACACCACCAGTAGATATGTCTCGTCCTGAAGCTCTTTATGGGTACTCTTTCCCGACACTTCGAGGGAAGTGACCAATCCAAACTTTTGTCGTTCTGGTCTCTGGGCTGTACTACACCGTATAAGAAAGAAAATACAACGAAAAATCTTAAACTGGAGGACTAGTAAAGGTACAGACGCACAGACGAACAAAGTGCGGACTATTGCGTTAATTTTCCTTTTGGTAAATGCGCTAAAAATCAGAAAAATCCTATCTCAAACACAGTGTATTTCGAGTTGATTAAGAAGTTCTATATAGAAACATCAATAAGACTACCAAGTATTTAATACAAAACGATATGGTGGCCATCAATGAGAACATTAAAAAGAAACCGTAACAGAATTTTGCTAATAAAACCGTTTTCTTTTCGGCAACCCCACCGAGAAATACAATAAAATAAATTCTTTTACTTTGCCGAAAATTTGAATTTCATGCAATTCGGTTC
The DNA here is from genome assembly GCF_008802855.1 of Photinus pyralis. Taxonomy (NCBI): domain Eukaryota; kingdom Metazoa; phylum Arthropoda; class Insecta; order Coleoptera; family Lampyridae; genus Photinus; species Photinus pyralis. Next base: position 35,894,541 of record NW_022170403.1, on the reverse strand, counting down.
ATAGCAAATGAAGTTGTCAAAGGGACCTTCCTTATTTTTTGACAAATTTGATAAAGAATCCACCTTTAAAATTTCATCGTTATCGGTTCATTCGTTTTCGAGATATCGTGCTAATGGACAGACGGACGGACAGATACAGCAAAATTATGAACTCGGTAAGAGCTCGTTAATAAGGTATTCTTTTGGTTCATTTTCCAAGTTTCGAAAAAGACATAAGAGGCCGCATAAAGGTGTGATTGGGCAGTTTAAAAAAATCATACCGTATAAATGATACATTTTGTTTCTTTTTTTTTACTATATTTGACTTGAAAAAGGTACAAAGAATATGGCTTAAGTACAATTGTCAACCATTATGAGATACAAGAATACAATAAAAGTGCATTTGTTTCAAAGATAGTGCTCCCTTAAACTGAAAGTAAAGGTCCAGAATGGCCTTTCCCTGTTTTAGTACGTGCAATATGCCTCAACTAGCGGTATGATTATATATACTTAATTTCTCTAATAAGATTTTTGTAATTAAAATAGTAGACGATACTGCTAAAAATAATGAACGGGTTTTTAATTTCTTTTAAACAACCAACTAATTAAAGGTGTTCCTCAAGAAGACATTAACTGCAGCGCATTATACTTTCTGCACAGCGAGAATGTAACATTTTCCGCTAAATTACCGAAAGAAGGGCTTGGTAACAATTTTAAGTTTGAAAGTGGAGTGAAAAGAATTGCTTTATGTTCACCTGTCTACCACAGTGAAGTAAATTGAAAGTGGCGAGATTCCGATTCAAGGGCCACATCGCGTTGTTGGCGAATCGTGCGGTCGCGCACAAAATTAGATTTTGTTCGTAGGGGTGACAAAGACCTGTCAAGCACCATGACCTGTAGGGCAAACGATAGGAAAGGGGGAGTAACTTCCGTATCCGTTAATTTGAGGTGAGGTCAGCAAAGTGTAAATAAATTCAACAAGGAAACGGAATTAAGTAGAACTGGAAAATCTGACATTTCTGTGTGCCACCACTCTACGGCAGACACTTCTTTTTTATTAGTCTTAAACTAAGACTGAAACATTTAAACTTTTTAAAAGAAAGCCACGACTCTGTGAAAGTTTCCACTTGTGGATGTCCAATCGTCGCGCCCGCGAGATACGGGTGAAAATGACGTTAAATTGAAAGGATACGGAGAGTAATACGGGAGTTCAAATACAATCAGCAGGTGATTGAAGAGTTTCAACATAAAAGTTTGAAACGCAGACAAGATAAACAAGCGAGATTGATAAATGGAATAAGTATTTAATTCTGATTCTGACGAGCGACCGAATCTAAAATGCAAATTCAGATTAGTTCCAACGGAATGTACTGCCACCTACATTACAAGCAGTAGAGAACAAGTTTAAAGCTCTTGGACAAACACGGACACACCTAAATCTATAACCAACTGCTCTCAGAGGATTATCGAAAAGCAGATCAAACCCAACTCCGAGAAATTTGATGCTTAAATTGTACAGAATTGAAGTAAATACACATTTTCTTATAATAGCAGGGATTTGAAAACGTTAGTAAGCGATTAACGTATTAGCGTTAGTCCCGAGGTGTATTTTAATAAACCTAAACGGAAAAAGAGCGATACGGTCATTTAAAAACGGATGTATTGTATGATGGCTGATTACGACCTTAGGTGTGTTTGCGTCAGTGCTGGTGATGAATATCGCCCCGAGCTCTTTTGTCAAGGCGGGGATGAAGCGCGATGATGCGGTGGAAATTGGATGTCACTTGGAGGTGTCACCGCACTGTTTTTCCAGCCAGCGGCTACGGCTATGCGATGAGAAACAGACAAATCAGCCAGAAACAAATAGCAGCGCCTGACTTTCCAGAAAGAGAATTGATGAAAGGTACTGTTAGAGGTATCACGACTATAAGCAAACGCCGTATTATGAACAAGCTTTGCAGAGAAATGGGAGAACCGGAAATTAATATAGGCGTAACGTGTATGTTTGCTTTTGACAAATATCGACTTAATAATAATTCGAACGATATTTCAGAATTTGTCAAGAAAAACTACCTCTGCTGTTATGAGAACTAGCGGATGAATCGAAAACGAAATTAATACATTTCTATATTTAACGATTGAAAAGAATTAGTGTAGATAAAACCACTACGGCTATTTGGGTTAATCAAATTCAGGATATTAATTAAGATTACAGTCTCTCATAAGATAAACAAGCCATCCCCCCTGCTTATTTGAATTATGTGTTTCTCTCTTTTACAGATGTTAAAAAAATAATAATAAAATGCAAGTTTAGGGTTGGAAAAATTTATTACATATTTTAGTATGATAATATGTTTCCTAAAAGCACAAAATAATAAGTTAAATGAGTGCGTTGGCGTACACAAGACATTTAGTTTAGTTATAGAAACACGTAAACTGTCTGGCTTTTGAAAGTTCACTTTAGAGGGTATTTACAATTATCTTATACCAGAGTCAGAGGGGAACACGCTTAACAACACCCTTAATTCACACAAGGGCGCTCTCGTTATGTGGATATCATTTAATTGTAGCGCATTTAAAAAAATACTTCATCTAGTAGCACATCGTTTAATTGCCGGTTAACGATTCCCCCGATGACGGCTCGCTATTGCCATAACACATTATGCAACCAATAAAATCATTTTACAGATTTCATTTGAATGAAACAGAAACTTCTGCTATTGCTTTATCTTGGAAATTGGTTTTAGTAGAGATCGAATTTCTTAAGTGGTTTTATTACATTATCGAAAAAAAAACCTTTAACATCAAATCAAACTTTTGCAAAATCGAGTGATTGTTTTTGGGTCAACTTTTTAATGCAGGCACTGTTATGTAGACTCACAATGTAATCACAATCACGCGTTCAGGATTCATTCGCGTACAGCTTAATGGGTTATGGGCCCATTATCACCCAGTGGCAAAAAATTGCGTTTGTTTTTCATGGCAGATGCGTTAGGGACTTTTGTTTCCCTCTGAAGTGCTTCGTTACTTCTCAGATTAACTGCCTTCGCATTCATGATTTTAATGTTGGTCGTTGAGTGTATTGATTTGAGTTCAGAACGTAAAATTTTATGAAGGTTATTATGTGGCACGATCATCGAGTTGAGTGCCATTGAAATAGTAATAATAGAATAATTGATCGTTTCTGTGGTTTTTGGTCACTCATTGTTCCATTTTATATCAACAATTGCTATAAATTATTTAATTTTGATTACTTCGGGTACATCGTAAACGATCGACGGAACAGAAAAAAAGATAGAAATGTTTAGATTTTAATTAAGACATTGAAAAGTAATAAAGAAAATATTACTGCATAAAGGTATTCTGTTTATTAAAGGGTAGCTAACATTCCTGCCCGACTCAATATTAAAATATCGACGAAAATAGCTCTATTATTTGTTTCCATACAAAAGAGAGCAAGTGAATTTCCTAATAATTCCCTAATATAATAGCTGAATAGCTTCTACAGCTGTTCTATCGTGCTTACTTCGTTGATTTTCAACCATATACATTTCGCCCTACACAAATTTCGCTATTACACGCTTTAATTCGTTCTATTTAACAATTATCGACGCGTTTTTCTCAATGGACCACGGTAATACAATTAATAAATAAATACATCTCTGGCGTTTTAAAGGTAGGAAAAGGATATTGTGAAACGCTAAACAAACACAGGGGTTGAGACTGGCAATCAAGTCTAATCGATGCTGTAATCCATCACGAGATAGTTCGAGCTAGGGTGAGGGATTCTGAATCTGAAAGATACACATTGGACAGCACGCATTACTCATTAAAAAATTCTAAACGTAAGGTGGGTGGGTTTAGGTGATCTTTCTTTCATCCTCGTTTCAGAATATTTATTATTAAATTTAGCATTATAATTTCACAGCAGCGATGTAAAAAACACTACAGATATTTCCGCGGATAAAATTAGAAACATATTTGATAAAAGGAATTGATGATTGGGATTAGAAATCTAAAAATTAAGTGGGTTTCATATAGTACGAGGTTCTATCGGTAAATGTTCAATGATAATATTGTAGTATGCCGTACATTGAATTACGTGAAATGTTAAAATGTAACAGTGTAAGTGAGTAAATTAAAGCATTGAATCACTGAAGATCGCAAAAAAGTAGTGCTTATTATTCTGAACATTTTTGAGCATTTCAATGGTATAATATCCTCAATTTTGGATTGTAACTGATATTCAATCTACACGTTCCAATCCTTAAATATCGTCAATAATAGTTATTTATGGTATAAGTGTGTTATATTACAAATAAGTCACGCGAGAAAAAAGTAAGCCCACGAGGCCGTCAGGCCGAGTGGGGTTATTTTCTCAAGTGACTTATTTGTAATTAACACACGTGCACCATACAAAACTTTATCCAACACCTCCTCAAGCTGGTTTAAAACGTGGAAATCTTAAAAACTGCGTGTTCCGCGAAAAGCTAGAGTGCATGGAATACAAAAGCAATAATTCGTTGCTATGGGGAATAATAAACAACAAAAAATTTAGTCAGAAAATTTTCTGAATAATGGCAGATTTGCAAGAACCCCTTTTTGTTCCTGAAGAAGTAATGAAACAGGCTGAGGCAGCATGTCTTAGTTTGCTGCCAAGAAAATCTAAAGACAATTACGACAAAGAGTTCCGCCAGTTTGAAGAATGGAGGGAACAGCAAGGTCTGAATGGAGTCAACGAAGAGGTCATGCTGACTTATTTCCACAATTACAGAAGAAAATTGGCACCTTCTTCGATGTGGACGAAATATTCCATGGTAAAAAGTACTTTGAAGGTATATAAGAATGTCGACATATCAAAATATGGAAAACTGATAAGCTATCTGAAGAATGAAGCAAGGACTCACAAACCTAAAAAGGCGAAGACTTTGGAAAGAGAACATGTAGAGAAGTTTTTGACACAGGCACCTGATAGTAAATACTTGATGATAAAGGTACCGATTCATAATTTCTTTATATATTAGCTTTATGTTCATGTGTTTTGTATTTTTCTAGGTTGCATTGGTAATGGGGATATCAGGTGCATCAGGTGCCTGTCGTTGTGATGAAATCACCAAACTGACAGTTGATGATATTGAAGATAAGGGAGGATACTTATATGTCTCCATACCCGACTCGAAGACAAATGTGTCACGAAGTTTTACTATCATGACAGAAGGATTCTCTATAAACATTCTGGAGCTGTACAGGAAATATGTTTCTTTGAGACCCAAGAACGTTCCACACCGCAGATTTTTCGTGAATTACCAGAAAGAGAAATGCACTATCCAGGCAGTTGGTATAAATACCATATCTAAGGTACCCCAGGCAGTTGCTTCCTTCTTGAACCTACCAGAAGCCCACTCATATACTGGACACAGCATGAGACGTGCGTCTGCAACTCTTCTGGCAAACGCAGGAGCCGATATAACAACACTGAAACGCCACGGTGGATGGAAATCGTCCACGGTGGATGGAAATCGTCCACGGTGGCCGAAGGCTATATCCAAGATTCAGTCAACAACAAAATCGATATAGCCAAAAGGATTCAAGGAGGCGCCAAAAAAAAAAGTCGTTGATATTCCGTTAGCCTCGACTTCCTTCTCGAATGAAATGGATTGTGTTTCTGTTGAAAATTCTTCCGACATACTTCATGATTCCAACGCAACATCGAAGAAGAAAACGATTTCCTTTAATTTCAATATCAATGTGAATTTAAATTAGATTTTTGTGTTGATTTTGTCAGAATAATTAATAAAAGAATGTTCCTGTACTTTATCTTGCTAGTGAGTTATTTTACGTCCATAACTCATTAGTGGGTTATATTATACCATACTCGTTTAATTTCGTCATGATAATAATCAAATTTAAAAAATACACAGACATCCATAAAATTTGTACATGCACGCTTCATTCAGTTGGAAATAATTTTTCAAGTCATGATAAAGAGATATCTAGATCTATCACGATATATGTATAAAAGTGTTCTGTGACTGTATATGGCATGACCACAACTTCACAAGAAGTAATGTGCAAAATGTATTGCTGGATGATAATTGCTAACTTTAGACGAGTGTTCTCAAATCCATAAAAAATGTACTACACCGCAGAACGGTTCGCCAGAAGGAACAAATGCAGTTTATTAGTCCCAATCACTGGTGGTCGGGCACAACTTGTGACAAGTACTTCCCCATTTACCAAAACATCTGTCACAGTTGTCGCTTCTTGTTTTGGTAGAGCATAATATGTCGATCGATTCTTTAACTGGGCGTAATATACCTGCTGCAAATGTGAATCTCCATTCCGAGTTTCCAACCGTTCAAAATCTTTTTGCTGGTGTTATGGAATCGTACGCAAAACATTCAACGCCTCTCCACGTAACGCAACTATTGGAAAACTTGTCTTTTCTTCCGCTGTCTAATTATTTGTATGGGCAGTAGCCTCAAACTGTCTCAATTAGATGAACCAACGGGATTTTCCATTAAATCAGTCAATACCATAAATCGCTTTAGTAGGTAGTTTATCAATTTCAGTTTTCATTTCATTTTCTACCGTATGAATTTTATCTTGGACACGCTGTATCTCATTTTGAACACTCAAGTTGAATTATTCTTATTTTTTGCTGGCCTGCTTCACTTTTATCTTCCATGGCTTGTAGTCCTGCTTCTATTTTAGCTTCCATTGTCCGTTAACCGGCTTTCATTTGAGCTTAACCAGCTTCGAATTTAGTCCCCATGGTTTGTAAACCCGCTTCGATTTTAGCTTCATTTTTTAACTTCCATGGCTTGTTGACCGGTGATGGATAGGCATATGACCATAAGAGCCCAAAAATACTGGATTCAAATAAAGTCCAAAATGGATCAATTTTTAATTTTTAAACTACCACCTATTAGAGCTCAAAGGTGAAAAATGATGTCATTGACATTGACAAGAATGCTAATTTATTGTGGGTTGGTACGTTGAAAATCTCAAAAATAAGAATCGGTTTTTAAATTTTGCGCTCAATCTGTAAAGTTAACAGAGTATTTGTTCCCAAATTGATTTGAGAACCAAAACCGGAATTCAAAAAAAAAAAGTTAAAAATAATAAGAATGGCAACTTTTGGCTCGTACCAAATACCTTTTAAAGTACATCTTAGGGTAAGAATATTGGAAATTTTTCCAATCAAAATCCCCAGAAAAATAAATCTGCCCCGTTATCTATGTGTTATGCTTTTCGATTTGAAAATGGCTGATTGAATCACAGATATCGAATGGATCCCAGAAACTAATCCAGCTAACCTGTATTACAAGAGAAAAATAAAGATGGTTCTGAGTTTCTGATAAAGTGCGTAAAATGTTTAATAAAAGCTGAAGGAAAATGAGTATACTAGCTTTTGGAATGACAAAAATGAAAGTATTTTTACCCGCAAGAACAGTCCAGCCCATAGCAAGTAGACAAAAATATGCCAAGAATGTCATTTTAGGTTGTAAATTGAATCTCATTGAATTTTCATAAATAAACGCATACTATATCCCTTTCTTTGATTAGTAGTCCAGTCAAATTACGGTTTGGGCTGGATGTTGTCACTTCACTCAACGAAACCAAGCGTATCCTATGTAAAAAAATCCGCTGAATCCGAAAATCATAGCCCCCCCCCTGGCCGGAAACGGCCGGAACATATTGTTATTAACAAAAAATGAACAAAAATGAGAAAATGTCGCGTTTTTTCGCATTTGACTTCGAGTATTGCTCTGAGGGAAAGAATGAATAGAAATTAGCTTGTTTAGAATAAAATTTTCTATAAGATACAGTTGGTTCGGAACGCTGATTTTCAATTGTTATTGTTTTTTATGGAAAAATGTGAAAAATTAATCTCTAAAATTAACAGTTTGTTATTACCAAGTAAAATTCATCCGATCTTTTTGAAAATCCGTATTTAATAACTTCTTTTGATAACAAAACAATTTGACAAACCCGATCACCGTAGGTTTCATGGTAATTGATTAATTAAATGAACAATTAAAAAAAGGGATGCTTTGTCTTTCAAACTGGGGGACTACAAGAGCGTTCCCAATTTTGTTATACATAGTTTAACCCTAAAACAATCTTTTCCAATAATTGTCCCGATAATTTTTACAAATCAACGGACTCTGGATTTTTTTCAGTTTACTAACAAATTTTATAGCTTCCGAGATATAACAAGAAAATTAACTCTATAATCGGCCCTTGGCACTCGAATGAATAAAAATCATTCATTTTGGTGAAATGAAGCATAAAAAAAGTTCACGCTTTAAAGAATCGATCGGTGTAACCCGATTTGCAAAATCATTTTTGGTTGTTTCGAAAACTGGCTTCAAAGTTAAAAGCTGATTTCTCGTGAACTATTAATCGGATTTCGACGTATTTTTTTTTGTCTTTTTGAGAGCTTTCCATTCGCCTATCATAGAGTTATATTTTTTGTTATATTGCGGGAGTTAATCCATTTGTTAACTAAGAAAATTCTTAAAATTCCGAAAAAAGATTCTACAGTCCGTCGATTTGCAACAATCATCGGGACAATTATTGGAAAACATTGTTTTAGGGTTAAACTATGTATAAAAAAATTGGCAACGCTCTTGTAGTCCCCCAGTTTGAAAGACAAGGCGTCCCTTTTTTTAATTGTTCATTTAATTAATCAATTACTATGAATCCCACATTTCATTTTTTCAGTACGTTAAAGACCAAAAATGCGATACATGCATGGAATAATCCACGCATTGTGATATGATAATAAAGGGTTCTAAATATGATGTACATATACAGGAGGGGCTAATTTTGTCGCATATTTTATGAGTAAAACTTTATATAAACATAGGCCCGCAAGTGCTTCGTTACCGATCTACAGGATCTTATACTTTCACGATTTGTCTTCATAACTCCTGCAGTTTTTGAGATATCTAGCTCAAATTTAGAACAAACATTTCACTGAAGGGCTTACATTAAATATGGAATATCTGGTAATAAAGATCTACAGGTTTTTTTTTCAGAAAACATGTTTATATGAACTTTTAGACATAAATTAAGTCAAAGAATTAACCCCATATTTTTAGGAACATTCTGCAAATTTGTCCACTCATTTTAGGAAACTAATACCGACATTACCCCCTCCCTCCAAGAAGTTATGAAAAAAAATCAAGAATTTTCCATTCCGATAGAGCAATGCAACGCAAGAAAGTTATTTTATTTTTTTGCGTGAGTGGGTAATTCTATTTCGAGTTTTTGATCGATGTCATGACTGGTATGCGGGTTTTTTTTATCCGCAGCTTTCGCTACACTTTTAAAGATTAATCATTGCGCAAGGACATTTTCTTTTTCCCAATAATTTCTTTTGGCCGTAATTTCCAAATTGATGCAAAGGAGTTCTGCACTTCTAAACAGGGATAGGCTTTCAAAATGTGCATGGCAATTACTAGACAAATTTACGTACAGATTTGACACTAGAAACACACTATAGGTTAATATACATTGTTACTCTTACTACATAGGTACAATATTGTTGCAAAATTTCACTATGCAGTGTTGTTCTGTTTCAGAGCCAAAAATTGATACAAATATAAACAAATTTGATGCAATTGTTAAATCGGTTACAGCTTCCCTTTCAATGGGGACGCCCACGCCACATATCAAACAACTACCGTACATTAGAGTTTAATTGAATTTATGTTACCTTATTATTATAAATTATAGTTCAGACGTTATATGCAGTCAATGGTACAGTTTGAAGAATGAATGGATCTACGGGATCTACTTTAAAGTTAGTTACACTTATAATACAAAATTTTTTAGATTACCGTTGTCAAATTTCAAAGAAAAGGAAACTAACCATCTCGTGAAAGTTAATTTACTCAATGGTTAAAATATCCCTTTATCCTCTTGTACCATAAAAATTAGTAATGATCATGCCCAGGATTCTGAAAGGAGTTAATTAAAAATTCGTTAAAATTCTTTGCCATTGAGGGGGAAGGAATATATAAAATGCACACTGAAACTCCACTCTTGTGGGTATCACAACAACACCCTTAAGAATTTTAAATGGCATGTGGAGGCCACATCAAATTAAAGGAATGTAAGGAATATCTATTCAACCACATTATTTTTATTATTATTTTTACTTTTTATTTAAGTTCCAAATCAGATTGGCATCTTAACGACGTGGTTCTTAAAACATCTAACATTAATCAAAATGTAAAATATACCTTGAAAAAATATTTAATTTTGCGATTGTGCCTAGAACATAGGGACATAGACATAGACACAACATAGGGAAAATGTGTAGATGAGACTTATTTTTGAAAATCGGAGACAAAGGAGAGAGCAGAGCCAGCTTGTCCCTCTTTCGTTGCCCCCTATTTTGCAGTACGCTGGCACTCAGATGAAGCTTACCTTATTCGACTCACCTAATCTATCTAGAGTTCGCCTGCAATCAAGTGCCGTAGCCGATCAGAACCTGTTTGGTGACAGGGTCCTTAGGGCCGCTTGACTGTCACTGCATGTGTATATATGCTCATTACCGATTACGGCCACTTCTACGGAGGTTCTCCTGTGCACAGGTATTGTGATCTCTGCCTGAAACACGGTGCTATGCTGGCCAAGGGAGAAGCCTATGTCAGTTCTCAGTCGATCACCATATATAAGATATACTCGTGTCCATTCCCCCTTCTGTTAGGGACCCCTCCGTAAACCACACGAGCCTCTCAGGTTTGACGCCACTGCTTCCTGTCTGGGAGAGCGACTATAACTCTTTGGTCTTAGTATAAGACAGCCCGGATCATAACCCATCTTGCGAAAATGGGATCGGTCCTGTTAGACCGAGAGGTAACGGCAGATTTTTGCGACAATTCGTGAAGTCTTTCACTGCAATTTTCTTTTTACATATTAGGTTAGAACTAGCGTAGGTATAAATGTATATCATACGTCTCTTGAGCAGTCCATCTATTTTTATTTAATTTTTCAAATTTTTACAACACAAAAACGAAACTTTATTAATAAACGTCTGCCATTAGTACATTTAATTAATACATTTGATATTTCATATTGGCAGATCGAATAAATTGCTACGAGAAAGTATTGGAAAATAAAGACTTTGAATAGTGTGCTTGAAATTGCACATGATATGTAACAAAGAAAGATTTTCTTATGCATTGCACACCAAGTATAGCCTTAGAAATTATAATAACGTTAGCACGTTTACATTAGAGAAATAACACAAATGATAAGTGGTTTTAGAAATAGTATTGCAAAAGTTTTCACCGGGAAGAAACTCGCAAGCATTTAACAACATTCCCAGTCTGTAGACACCTTAACATGTATCTCTTATGTGCACACGTACCCTCTCGGTAAATAGTGAAGTAGCGCATTAAGAACAAGATTACTAAATTAAACAAACCGCCCGTTGCTGAATCTCCTGATAAGTGCAGCAATTATAGTTATGAAACTGTCTTGGAAAACTGGTCATAAATTTTATTACGTATGTAAGCAACCCGCGTCGTCTAATGGACCTTTTTAAAGAAGCAACACAGAGCCGATGCCAAGCACTTTATTTAGGCAATAAGTAATTGTTGCTTTGAAAAAATCTTAATGCGCGATAAAACGAAGCCGCCTTGGAAACCTGCAAATCGCATTATGATTCACCGTTTCAGGAGTCTGGGAATGTAATGTAATGTCATCTTCTTCATATAACGGGCGGGCATCTGGCAGATATTATGAACTAACGTTATATTTATGAACTTTACATGCGAGAGGTGAATGTTAAACGCATATTCCATTTACAAAATGAATATCTTATGGCCAGCTATTAAGTACTTCCTACTTCCTTAATTTGTTCCTCAACTGTCCTCAATTTTGGGCAAAGTAGTTTTAATGAACAATTAAACCTAGCGTGCCATAATTAAAGAACGCAAAAATATTTCCAACAGCAACGAGAAAAGGTGGTTTTGAGGTAGTAATTGGATAATGCGAAACATCTTACGTCTAAAGTGTATATGCTATAGAAACACCTCCAACCTTCATTATCAAGTTTACTCTACCAAATTAGCTTTCGCGATGATTATTAATTTTCTAATTAGTATTTCTCCCCAGTTTTCAAGGTACTTAAGTGGTTTTATCGGGTTTTATAAGGTGTTACCACGAGGTGAAACGACTGCTATTTATTTAATAGTGCCGTAACTTCTCGGCCATTAGAATGATATCTCGGCGTTAAATAAATAAAGTGAATCATTTTGTTTACACTTACGTAAGGTGCTCTGCAAATAAAATGATTTTATTTCTATATCAAACTCGAAAATAAAATGAGCCAATTCTACCGATGCAAATCCGTATATGTTTACGATATTTTTTAATGGAGATAAAGATATCGATAGCGGGAGGCGTAAGTTTAATTATGAAAACAGCGATAACTAAGTAGGTTAGGTTTATTAAGTGAATTATCCTTCCGTACCACTAAATTCGCTAGATTTTAAAGGAAGTCATAAAAATGATAAACTGTTTTTCGTAGTTCAAAATAAAACTCGAAGTAATTTGGAATCAATAAAAAATAAAAGTAATATCCCATTCGAAGTCATTAAATCATTGTAAAGCACTTTCCATTTTCAAACTCGTCTGTTCTGAAGCTATTGGAAACCAATCATGTGATTGAAGAGAATCGAGTTCACTTTTAAATCATTTAAATTCAAGAACAATTTAAATTTTTTATTAATACAAGCGTTTCGTATATCTACAGTATCGGATAGCGGTTGGAGAGCTTTTTTTGGGAATTGGTAGGTTAGTGGTACTATTTTCGGGTATTGAGTGCATTGTATAAGTATGTTGTTTGATAATCGGGCATGAAATCAGCATGTTTCCAAATCTAAGCACGTCCCAGGCCACGATGGTAAGAAGCAGTCGGAGGATCGGCGCCGAGACTCGCGACGCCAACATAATCCCGCACTGCTAGCTAAATTGAAAGTCACATCTACATTTACGCGTACGAATTCGCACGCATTGCGTCCGAATTATCATAATACGTCCGTCCGCGTCCGGGCGATAGCGCTCTTCTTTTCAGCGAAATCCTCGGCATGCTGTAAGCTATAAATTCGACAAATAGGTTGATAGACATTTTAAGCGTTAGCTACTTTTTGTTGTTTTATCGCCAAGAATAATTCGTAGTTTCATTTCTCCTGAAAATTTTTACGACACGGAACGTAGTAACGAAAAAAGGATCACGCGGCGTCGGAGATGAACGAGGTCTTGGAATAAAAACCGTAAATATGAGTTATGTCGGCATTATCACATGCTCCATTTAATACGAAATCTATTCTAATCGTTTTATTTGAGAAGCGCGAGAGAACACCCTTGTTTTAACACGAGCTTTCGTTCTGACTCCTGCAAGCGGATGCTCATCAAATTGCTTCGAATGTGTCTGGCCTTTTGGGATTTCCTATGATCACGGCTAATTCTAACACTAATTGCTACTGGTAATTCAAGTTTCAACCAATGGCCACCTGAGTGCTCGCATAATCCTGTTTGCACAGTTTCCCGTACAACATGAGAGTCATGTGGTCAAAGTTCGCACTTACAAGCTCCCGATGAAAGTTGCTATTCGGGATTAACTCAGTCGCGATTTGAAACAGTTAAGCCAATATACAAGCAGCGCCGGACTACGAACTTAAAGTATGGAGATCCTACTATTTCCCATCTCCTAAAACCTACGAAGCCATTTCTGAACAAAATAAGCATGTCCTTACGGTTTATATTACCATGCAATGTAATGTAGGTACCGAAATTCACTTTTACTTTACATAACGGCCGTGCAATCTCGCTTGCTCATTGATAAATACTACTACGCAATTAAATTTTATTTTTCCAAATGCAAGAGATCCAGGTGACGATAGTTCCCACTAGAAGACTATGAGGGGCAACGCAACGCTTTAATCTAATTTTTAATTAATTTAAACAAAAGGGATAATTTAGTATATATATGAAGAGAAATTAGTATTTTGTAGCATTTAGGAGTTAAATGAACTTTCCAGATTAAAAAAAACCAATTGTAGTTCGACTCCGAGTAGTTTTTAGCGCATTTTTGATTAATATTGTTAATTTTGTTGAAAGAATCACTTGTATTTTGTTTATTTAATTGTAAAGAAATTAATAGATTAAGTTCATTCTTTTGTAGAAGTAGCATCTCCGGTTATCACGATAAGAAGTTTCGTTATCGCTGCGTACGCTAATTAAGTGTAGATAAGCCGATACGACGACACAGGTTTGTGCTTTCTGTTTGATGAAAATCGCAGTTACGACCAGATATTTTGGATTATTAAACATTTTATTGTAACATGCTGTCCTACATTCAAAACTGGATATATTGGATCAATAAAGATTATGATTGTGATTATTATGATTATTACTAGGCCAGTAAATGACCGTTTTGCCGTCTAATTCGCGCCTCGACGGATTTGCTTCAAAATTTTGATTTAGGTTCCTCTTACCTTCTACTTCAAAGGTGAACTTGAGCCCAGGGTTGCTTTTACTTGGGGGGTGAATGCCACCCCTTCTCGGGGGGAAAAAAAGATACATTCAAAATAAGTCGGGAAATTGATAAATTGAGTAATTCTAAGCAACTTTTGTTCTATAGAGTTTTTTCACGAAGTCAATAGTATTCGAGTTAATTGCGAGTGAAGATGTGTTCATTTTTCAACAAAAAACTACGTTTTCAGACGGTTTTTCGCAAATAACTCTAAAAGCAAGTATTGTATCGAAAAAAGTATTCTTAGCAAAAATATAGCTTATAAAAAAACAAACAAAGTGGTCTATATATGAAGTCTGTAGACCCAGTAGAAGCAAAGTGGTAGCTCATGAAAAGTAGGTTCTCATTGTTCAAATTCCAAATCGAGTACTTCAACGTGAAATAACCAAAAAATGAAGCACTTTTCGGGGAAAAGTTATGAATACTTTTTTAAAGTGTTTGAAAAACCTTTCTGTTTGGTTTTAAGAAAAGTTCCTAGCATCAAAACTAAGTGAATTACGCCCAAAATAAAGTTGGTCCTTTTTTTTGGTAAAAAAAATTGAGGAAATCACCCCCTAATTAGCACCCCAATTGTAATTAAGCGTTACCGCTTTACAGTTTACTTTATTTATGTATTGTTTATATGATCTGTAAGTTTGACCGGTGCAAAGTGCTTATTTTTGAAAAAATGTAGTTTTGAAGTGAAAATTTTGAAAAATTGTCTTTTTTTTCCAAATAACTATTAGTGTATTAGTTTAGTTTACTACAGTAGGCAATTTTTCAAAATTTCAAAATTTTTTTTTACTTACAGATGATATAAACAATACATAAATAAAGTAAACTGTAAAGCGGTAACGCTTAATTACAATTGGGGTGCTAATTAGGGGGTGATTTCCTCAATTATTTTTACCAAAAAAAAAGGACCAAGTTTATTTTGGGCGTAACTCACTTAGTTTTAATGCTAGGAACTTTTTTTAAAAACAAAAAGAAAGGTTTTTTCAAACACTTCAAAAAAGTATTCATAACTTTTCCCCAAAAAGTGCTTCATTTTTTGGTTATTTCACGTTGAAGTACTCGATTTGGAATTTGACGAATGAGAACCTACTTTTCATGAGCTACAACTTTGCTTCTACTGGGTCTACAGACTTCATATATAGACCATTTTGTTTGTCTGTTTATAAGCTATATTTTTGCTAAGAATACTTTTTTCCATACAATACTTACTTTGGGCCGGTATTATAAAAGTACAGTTCAAGCGGAGATTAATCAAACGGCGATTGAACGTCAAACCAAGATTGAGAGCGGTTGCGTATTATAAACACCTTGGGAAGAGCGTTTGGTTAATCTCCGTTTGAGCTTACGATCCCTAGGATGGTAACACTGCGGGCGAACCGAGGACCAATCAGAGCGCAGAATTTTCAGTGGCCGATGCGTCAGCGGACAGTGACAGCTGATGACGTTTACGTTCTTCGCACCCATCGCGCCCGCGCCGCTCGTTCTTTTCGCTTTTGTGCCATTTGCCCCTGCCACTATAACTGTGCTGATCTGTTCATCCCCTTGCTAAATCGTTTTACATAGCGCTGTTTTGCCTGCCACTGTGCCAATGATAGACAAGTAGGTAATATTTACATATAATTGAAAATAAACGGGCGGACGCGTCTACTACCAAGAACAAGGTAAAGCATCAGGATGTCATCAGTTGTGAGTTTTTTGTTTGCATCTATATCCCTAATCATTCTGTGTTTATACACCCTCGCATGGAAGAAAATTGCAGAGAAGTACAACGCTGCATTGACTGAGCCACATTTGAGTAACTGAAGACAAAATATGATCTAGCACAGTGAAAAACCTTACTGGTAATGAAGCTAGAGCTGGTGACGACAGCCTCACCATTGATGGGCTATTATTAATTAATTAACACACCCAGTTGCGTAAATTCGCAAAAATAATAGAATTTCCATAGAAAAGCACAAACCTACTTGTTTGTTTGGGGGAAAATTTAGTGCTCGAATCTTGTTTTATGGGGATCTAACAGTATCCTTGGATAACCGAAATCTCTGCCAAAATTCCTCTTCATATCACTTGCCGAAATGATCAACACCTTCTCTAAAATTTCTGCTCTTCTTCTAATGAACTCATCCTCTGATGATGAGTCATCGTCGCTTACTGTCCACAGTAACCGATCTCTTGCACGTCCAATTTCAATTATTTCCATTTCGTTATAAATAGAAACAATGACAAAACAAAATAAACTGGTTACAGTTCTTTACACGTGCGCGCGCTTAATCTCCGTTTGGCCGCCAAAACCCGAGAAAATTGGCGGGTTGACTACAATCGGAGATTGAGCTCTGGTTACGACTTAAACGGCGTTTATAATACGCGCAATCGCACTCAAACTACGATTGAACGCCAATCTCCGTTCAAGCGGGCTTTATAATACCGGCCCTGAGTTGTTTGCGAAAAACCGTCTGAAAACATAGTTTTTTTGTTGAAAAATGTACATTTTCACTCGCAATTAACTCGAATACTATTGACTTAGTGAAAAAACTCTATAGAACAAAAGTTGCTTAGAATTACTCAATTTATAAATTTCCCGACTTATTTTGAACGTATCTTTTTCCCCCCCGAGAATGGGTGGCATTCACCCCCCAAGTAAAAGCAACCCTGGGCTCACGTTCACCTTTGAAGTAGAGGGTAAGAGGAACCTAAATCCAAATTTTCATGTGATTCGGTGGAAACGCGGAAAATTACACAGTATCGCCGTATTGCACGTTCATTTACTGGCCTATAAGGCAAGTAAGAAATTTTAAATTAATTTCTTCAAGCCCGTGGTACTTTGTGTGCCAGTGTGATTTTGTCCAATAAATTTGTTTCATCTGTCAATGTCTTCTGTTGGCATCCAGGGGCCAGGTCTCCGCCCGGTGTTTAAACAAAAGTTTGTAATACAATTCTTTGTAATTGTGGAGTTGATCAATGCTGCTGAGTTTTCTCATAAATTAGTAAAATTAAAGTCTCGTCAGCTAGTGGATCAAAATGCAGCCAGGAACATAACTAATTATTAATTAAATCGATACTATTTTGCCCCCATCTGTGTATTTTATTGCATGGCATGTATACGTACATATTTGAATTTATTTAAGTCGCATGATTCTTTGAAATCATTTTGAAACGGTCAGGAGACACATTCTCGACTTGTAGAAAACTTTTACGTGAACAGCCTCGTGTTTGAAGTCCACACCATTTTGATACAGAAAAACTCCCCACGGACATCTTGTGTCATGTTTTGTGATCGTCCGTAAGGTATCTTCCCAGAGTGGCACCTGCGCTGTCCTGTATTGTCCTGCCTATAAAATAAGAGTAAGATGGATATTTTTTCTACGTGTCTAAATGAGTTGTGCATTTCCAAAATGTGCTCTGAATTTTCACAATCCTCTAAGCCAATTCAAAACCGATTGCGACCCGAAGATCGAAGTTATCATACTTTATCGAAAATATTCATCTCATGTATTTGCTGTTTAAATTAACTACAATTTGTTATAAGATGGTCAGAAACTCGATTCACAGTGCGAAGTATAGGATAAAAGTTTGTAATCAAACAATCACGAAACATGTTTTTTGAAGGAACGATTCATTTTGGATTTCCGTAGTTTAAAAAAATTAGATCTTTAAGAAAGTCGCGTGCAAACGGATATTAGTAGCGTCATTATTGCAGCTCAAATGAAACGTATGCCACATTATCAACAACCGTATGATATGGTATCATACAATTTCCTTCTGAGTGAATAATATGTTGCAAAGTTCATTAGACGAAAAATCAATGAACGTCAACGGCTTGCGTAACGAAGCTGCAAAACCAAGCTCGAAACGATTGTAATTTTGGGTACTGGTCATTTTGAGAGGAAAGCGATAAAAATTCAAACGTTGGGATTTGGGATTAAATAATAAATAAACAGATTACTTACCACTAATCATGTTTCAGTTCCTTTCACCTACATTCCTCAAAAATTGCATTGAAATGTTTATAAAAATCTTAAAAATGGGATTTTTAATTATTAACCTTTTGATCAACATATAATACAGCGAACGATTTTTGCGCTCCCACTTGCCTCGTGAACTTCAGAAACCTTTTTCGTATCGAACTTTGACAAGTCATTGTGACGGACTACCTACGGTGCATCTTTAAATTAATTTCTAATTACATCATTTCGTACAGCTTATTCTATATAGGTACATGATTCCACAAATTATTTTACCCCTTTGTAGTTATCTAGTACAATGCTGTCGATCATAAATCAAGCTAGTGTTTAACTACATATTGAATCGAATTCAAGAGTTGGCCCAAGTGTAAAACGAACGTAACGGTTTTATTCAATGAGGTATAAGTAATTGTAATTATCTCAATAAGTCTCGCTCGCGATAACAATTATGTAGGAATGTTGCACTTAGAGAGATTTTAATTAATACTTAGAAAAATCTTCAATTACGGCCATAATATAAGTTTATAGAAGTTGTAACAAGAGTTAGAAGTTGAGTGTAAGGCGCGAAATGTAGCATAAATAAATTATGATTAAAAAGTATCTGGTAAGGACCGCATTGTTTTAAGCCAGGTCGAGGAGGGGTACAAGATTAAGATTCGAGCTTCCGTTACCCCTCAAGAAGAATAAGGATTTGCGAATGGCGGCGGCCAAGTCCCGGGCTAAACCGAATCAAAGCCATGAGTTGAATCGTTTTAATTTTCCTTTACATTTCTCTTTATTCCTTTAGTCGGAACAAGAATTAAGTTTGGCTTTTGTAAATTAAAACAGCAGCAGCTCAGAGTAGTGCGGGAAGGCTGCAGTGGTTTTTAGTCTAATTAATTCTGCTTATAAATTCCGATTCTAGCCTCCCTCGTCTTTCGTCCAGGCACTGTTATTGCTCGCTCGGCCGGTGTGCGCTTGATAAATTCACTTTTCCGCGCTTAAAAACATTAAAGCAAAGACGATTGAAGTTATGAAAGCTCAGAAATTAAATCTAGTAGCCGAAGGAGCCGAGCTCAGATTATAGTAAATATACAGTCGGAATAATTAGATTAACGTACGAATAACTCGCTTTTAATACGTCGTTATAAATTGGCGGGTATAATTTCATTTATTATGAATCCAGTTGCTTGCCCCCTATTCCACCTACTATTCCACTTCTTATTTCGTTTCGATCAGCTAGCTATCTACTGCTCTTTTCGTTTATTCCGTAAGTACGCGCGGTTCGAAGAATTGCTTCTACTTGAAAGCAAATTAATTTTTAAGTGGGTTGACATGTTATGATTGAGATAAACGAGAGCAGGATGATGTGATTGCAAGCGGAGGTGTATAGGAAGTGCCATATCAACGACGGTTACCTTTTACGGGGCAATGGCACGCGAGACAAACCTAATCACTCACTTTGCGCCTACAATTTCTTTTGGTCAACACGCATTTTTTTCGTCTGTTGCGTATTCCCTGTAAAATCTACTTTGATGGAATAATGCTCAATTTTATGTCACCATCACTCGTACTCGTACATGAAGAGCTTCGGTTGAATGTAACTATTCCAGTATCACACTACGATAGGTATACAAAAAGAATGAGTTACCTTTTGACAAGCCATCACAGACCTTAGGCATACCATTTCCCAGGAAAAGAATCCCATGGAGGCAGAGGTCTCTTTTCTCTGCTGCGGAGTTTTCCGAAGGGATGACGCAGCTGCTATTTACGTATGCCCCTGGAACATACGGTATATCTGGACATCTCTCCTAACGGGTCATTGTCAAATGAAGAAGCAGTTCCACAATATGGGCCTCGAAGTCGCCCACTTTGCAAGAGGGGTCAGGAGGAAGAAAAATCCTCCTTTTGGACTATGTGCAGCAACTTAAAACAATATTCGAAGCATTCATCCGTGTCGTAGTTCAACAATATTGTTTGATAGCATTCATTTATGTTCCAAAGGTGACTTTGTTTTAACGTTTAACTATTGCTTACCAAAAAGTGTTACTTGTCACTTGAGTAACTACATTTTGGTCAATACTCGTCAATTGGGCTTTCTGTCCATCCGTTTGTGACCATGATAACTTGCGAACGGTTTTGAATGCCTAAAATATGCAAGTAAAGTTGCAGCAGATCCTCAACACCCTCTCAATGAAATGATTCGGAAACCAGCAATGTTAGAAAACTACAGTCGACAAAACTCCCGAGCTATCCCAGTAACATATAAGATGCATAAATTACTTGATGAGTATAATTTAATAAATACCTTCGAACAATCCAGGGAAGACAATACGCCACTCACTATACAAAGGATCCACAAAAACATAGTGAAAGACATATGGCAGGAATGGCACGATGAATGGCAACGAGAACAATCAACCCACTCGCTTATCAATCCACTAGCAAAACCCACTCAGTTTCCCGCACACCTCAGGAGAAAATCAAAAACAATTCTTACCAGACTAATCATAGGACATAGTAGACTGACACACGGACACCTTCTAATCAAAAGACCACCAAAAATATGTCAAAAATGTGGAGCCCATGAAATTACTATAGAACATATCATAGAAATATGTCCCGCTCTACACCAACAGAGAATAGCATGCAGTATACAAGGAAATTATATCGACATTCTAAAAAACAAAGCAAATTACACAAACTTAATTGACTTTCTTCACCAAACTAACCTACTTAATGAAATATAAAGTAAGAAACATATATGTGAATTAGAATCCCTCACAGTAGTACGCTAATGATCATGGCAATCGATGCGTACACTGCTGAGAGTGTATATAGTAGGAAAAAATAATAATAATAATAATAATAATAATAATAATAATAATAGATAATAATAATCGTCATTTATTGGGATAACGGAAACAAATACAAAATAAGAAACATAAAATAAAATAACTTAATAAAAAGAAAAAAGACACAAACACAGTTAATCCAAAAAGGCGAAGTTCAGAATGGTAGTGTAATACTACACTACCATCTGTTCTACCACTTAACGCTGCTTCTTTACTTCTTCTTAATCAGTCATAATGGCAAAAAGTTCAGAGGATAAATTGGAACTGAGAGAAAAGTAGAAGAAAAAAAATCAAACAATCAAACAAATTAGCAATAGCAAAAAAAAGTTCCGCCGATCATATTAAAAAAAGGGTCCACACAAATATTAAGAGCTCAACTGAGGTTGCTGCTCTTGAAATAATATTGTTTTAAGCGTCTTCTGAAGGATTTTTGTGATAGTGATTTTAAAACAAAAGGCAGGTAGTTATTTTAGGTGCATTGTAACTAAACGAATTTGCTATATTTGTTACAAACGAACGGACATACAGTAGCTCCTGAGTCACTGAAGATTTAATCAGTTCTTCCTTGTGTGATGGTAAACATATACTGAAAACAGAATTAGATAATTCCAAACCGTTCGCGAGTTATGATTATCATGTACACAGACGGACGGACGAAAGGACGGACAGAATCCAAAATTATGAACGAGCTTTGTCGCTCGTTAATAAACGTTTAAAATCAATACATCACTGCGTGTGCTTTCATATAGCCAGAGTTAAAAGAAAATAATAAATTAGCGGCAATGAGCGAAAGTTGAAGACCGACTGCCGGAAGCTTATTCAGTACTTCTTTTTATGTCAGTCAGGGTATTATTATTTATAGTGTTATATATTTCATTTCTGAGTTATTTTGTGTAGTGCATTTTTTAAGAATTAAAAACATGTTCTATTGTTTGCGTTTTGTCCGCCAGTCCGTCGGTCCGGACCCACTTCTACTTTTAGGGGAACGGTCCTAGAGTTCTGTCCTGGAATGTTTTGCAATAGCAATAGGTGGCCTATATCTTGAAGGAGTGCCAGCCGACCTTCAATTCACCTCTTACGCGAGAGAGGGGGGGGGGGCATGCATTATTTCCTGAGATGCTATTTTTGAAAAGTAAATCGTGCATAACTTTGACATTTTACAACCAATTGGTCTCAACAAAAGGAACTGTATTCTACCACCTACCGCCTTTCTTTCTAAGAGAGGGGGTTTGGGGGGCGGCGGAACTTTATTCCAACCATAGTCTTTCCTTATCGTAATCAAGTACAATTCCTTATATGTCAAAACAGATTGTCGGAGGAGGATACTCATAAAGGGCAATTGGAACATGAGATATTAAATGCCAAATAGAGCGAAAGAATGAAAAACGGCGGTCGAAGTAATATGCAGGAGAGTATTTATGGACAAATTAAAAATTGTTATTTAAAGCAACAAATACAAGTAAGTCCTGAAGCTAATAAAACGTTAACTTACTCTTCCTTCACAACCACTCACTCAAAAATTCTTTCTTAAAATTTTCACGGACCCTGACTTCTCCCATTCAGTGTTCAATAACCAATACCTATTTTTCCCTAGCTCAAGAAGTGTCTGAACTTTGCTACCGTAAGATAAGAAATTTCAATATGAACACACCTCTTGGATAATTCTTTTTGTTCATAATCCAATGTAATGGCCAGTACGCATTTTTGCACTTGTTGACTTGTTGCGAAATGTATCTCATTTTTTCCAGTTCTGTGTGTACTTACAGAGCCCTGCGTTATATTTAAGGGAGAAAGGGAAAGTACTCTTAAAGGCAAAATGAATCGTCTGGATGAGATTATCTATTGACGAAGTCGAAGCGAATATCTTGAAAACATAGTGTCCATAGAGTAGAAGGACTCGTAAAGGCCAAGTGGCGCGTCAGGAGGAGACATATCTATTGGTGGTGTCAAAACTTTCACTGCAAATAGAACTGGAGGGAACTCTCAAAGGGCGGAAAGACTAGACGAGACACATCTACTGGCGATGTAAAAACTTAATTGTGAATATCTCGAAAATGTTGGAGGAAGGTACCTACAATTGGAAAATTCAATGTTTATAACGGGCGATCAAAAATGAGTTGCTGTCGAGTCGTCTTTGGAAATTCAAGTTAAATACGATTTCCCATGTAAACAAAAGTTCCAAAGGGGACTCGACAGCAACTCATTTTTGATCGCACAGTATGTCAATTATGTATG
This sequence comes from Photinus pyralis, assembly GCF_008802855.1. Taxonomy (NCBI): domain Eukaryota; kingdom Metazoa; phylum Arthropoda; class Insecta; order Coleoptera; family Lampyridae; genus Photinus; species Photinus pyralis. The sequence goes on along the minus strand of NW_022170403.1, from coordinate 35,870,977 downwards.
GAATATAGTGTACACTCAGTACAGTGTGTCCCATATCGTGTGGGATTGCATGGGTAACTTTCTTATTATTAAAGATAAGGAATTGGTGAAAATGTTTTGCAGTTTTAGATGCGTATTTAAAATTTCCTTGTGGATATTCAAAAAGTCGCATAGGTTCGACGTAAATTCAAAAAAACTAAAATTAGTAATTTCCTTGAATGGCGAAAGTAAAAGAGATAAAAAAAGTTTTATATAAAAGTTACTGTCTTTGATACGCTTAAATTAGAATTGATGCCAAAAAAATTCAAAATGGCTTTGAGGAACATCTACCAACTTCCTAAAGTGAAATAGGCGCCATATTGGATTTTTAGATTAGGTACTTGATAGATTTTTTAATTCTCTTTTCAACGAGCTATCATAAGGCTGAAAATAAGATAAGTACCAGTTATATCAACGGTTTTTATATTTTAATCAAGTAGTCTGCGATGAATTAAAAAAAACAAAACAAAACCTATTCGAAGGAACAAAACAATGAAAATAATTACATCAGATGTTTAAAATATCAGGGGCGTACTCATGGGAGGGGGGTTTGGGCGTTACAACTCCCTCCAAAATTTTGACTTTTATTAAAAAAATTTCAAATTAGAAAAGGCACAAAAACTTTACACCTATTTACGATTACTTACTTTTGTACACTCCAAATTTCTTCGAAGAGGTTCTATCTATACCTCCGAATTTACAAACATTCGGTATTAAGGTAGGCAGATTGACTTGTTTTGATTATTATCTATCGCCTCTTACATTAGTTACATCCATCCGATTCTCATGTATGGTCGCTGCTAAAATTCACTACTATTGAAAAGAAAAATCATCAGTGCGTGTTCAAGATAAAATGAAAAGACAAAATTCAAAAAATTAAATTGTCGCAGCCTTTAATAGCACTAGACTTTTTACACATTTAATCTAACATTTAGCTTAAGATTACATACATCCAATAGAATGGCGAGAACTCGGGTGTTAGTGTATGGTTATTGCAATTTGTAAATAAATATTGTTTGGAAAATGTTTGACATCTAAATACATTAAGGGTGCCTACGCAATAAAATGAAAAACGCAAAATAAAGACAGTGGAATTAAGACGTAAATGAAATGTTTTAAAGGCACTATGTCTTTCCTAAAAGGAGATCATCAATCATATCCCTTTTACGAAATAGTTCTATATAGCCGTAGAGCTACCAACTGTAACACTATAACAAATAGCTAATGAAAATGTTTGCCAGTGGTAGAGGTTGAATACGATCGTAACAAAGCCCGAAGTCATTGAGGTCGAGACAGCCCAGAGTAGAGAAAATTGCTGGCGTCTCCGGTGAGAAATGACTGGACTTCGCGACCAGAAAATACACAGCTTCAGGTAAAGAACGCCAACTCCGGGAATTGCTGCCATTACTCTCCATCTCATGATGGTCCGAACGAATGAGTATAGATGCTAGGGAAAGTAAATGAAGAATTATGGATGTGAATCAACAAAGCAGAAAATGTTAAGTGGATGGAAACAAAGTGATTGAAATACACATTACATGTCTACACCTACACTACAATAATTGATTGTGGCCCATTTAAAATTACTTTCTTATCTATCACGGGCAATAGGTCAATTATCAAAGCGCGACACGACGGCCGTCGATTGCTTTAATTCGAACGATGCTTTATTTCGGCCCAAACAAATGATTGATTCCATAATTCATGCCTTTTACATTCATATGCAAATGACGATCTGCTTTCACTTCGCTGGATATATTTATATATACATTAAATTAATGACCTGTTTTTAGCAGAGTAGAGCACAAAGGAGTTTTCTGCAGTTAAGTTATACAGTATACGAAGAAGGTACCTTGACGAAATCAGTGAACGTCAAAATTTCGGTTTAACATAAATTTCTAAGCACCATTCTATCACCACCAATTTAACAACACTGTTCAAATTCCCTTTTAAGGGGGTTTATATTGAATAATTCATGCAGTTGTGTACGAATCATTACTTGAGTCGTGTTGTTGGTACGGTGAGCATTTTGTCCATGCGGCCCACTGACTGTTCATCTTTTTACAACCCCTACTTGTTTATGTAAGCACACGCGGAAATCTCCGTCATTTGTCTCCGTACGTTGACAGTTTTCTACAAAACGCTTCCTTTTATAACCGATGCGGCCCGGTTTAAACTTTTTACGAAATTAGTGTCCCATTCCAGAAATCTTTCAGAGTCGATACTATTGGAAAAATCGTGGAACAATGGCCAAACTCTCAAGAATCGTTCCCCCAGCTCACAGATCCCTTAAAACATCCGCCTTTCGGAGACAATTCGCTAACCTTTTATATGTAAAACGCAACTGATATGTTTATGGAGGATTATAAAAGTCCATGACTTGTAAAAATTCTGAGTGACAACCGCCGGAACATGTCGTCGAAAGGAAATGAAAACAGGAACAGGAGTGCGTGCGTTTACGAGAGAGTAGGGAATGAAATTAAATGAAGCTTAAAGAGAAAATGATGATATGTTATTGAGAGAAAAATTCAACAAATTTTATCAGGAAATGCTTTGTTAAACTTGAAGTAATTATACGGAACGCTTTCTTTTCTCTTTCAACAAGTATAATTAAATATGTAAGCGACAAAGCAGTAACGGCATAAAAAGTTAAGTACAGATTACGTTTCTCATAATTGATTAAGTTCGGGGGCCGTAAGTCGGGCTATTACCTTAATTCCGCCGGCATTAGTATTAGAATACCTTATTGCCGTTATTGAACTTCGAATTAGTATGCATGCATAGATTCTGCCAATTCAAACAACCCTCACAAATCCCAAAATCTAACTGCACAATTTAATTACGTCCTGCAAACTCGGCTGACCAGTAGGTATTATCGAAAACTATCCGCAGAGTTAGCATCTTCACTCTTGGGGTACGGAAACTTACGTCTCCGAACTTCCAAGAAAGTGCTTTGGTTCGGCTTTGAGCAAGTAGGTGCTTCTCCACTATTAATTATATTGATTTTGAAACGATAGTTAGTTTGATTGTATATAATTGCGTTCCATAATTACTAAAGCGAGTGATTAATAATGAATACGAAATTAAATAACATTTAGCATATTTCATCTTGTATAATATGGCTACTAATTTTATTATCTCCGAGTTAATTACTAACTTTATAACCGCATTTGAGGCGTTAATGATTGTCTACAGATCAAAATTGGTATTAAAAAGACTCATTCGTCTCAATAGGTCATATTTTTCCTATTAAGATTTCGCAAGATATACAGGGTCTTACATATACGTATGTAAAAAAAATACAGTGGTGGAGAGGATCAAACAAGCACTTTTTCTAAATAAACCAACGTGTTTCGAGCCATTAGAAAAAAGGTGGTGAAATTTGCATTTCTTCTTTATTTTTTTCTCAACAACCATAAGAGTTACAAACAGTGGTGGCACGCCTTTGAATAGGTTTTGGGGTATGCACGCTCCGATTTTGCAATTTTTTTTTCAAAAACCACGAAAAGAGGGTGAAAAAATTCTGATTTCGACAAAATTTTGTATCTGGAAGTTTTTGAACATGAAAATCACAAACTGAAAGAATTCCGCGAAATTTGATGTGTAGGTATACACTTGTGAGTTAAAGAACAAAACAGTTTTTTCAAAATCACTTCGACTTAAAACGTTAATTTTTTTGTTATTTGTGACATTTTCAGCTAACTGCATACGAAATTAGATGACTCACTAGTAGGCGGGGGATACGTTCTGACTCGAAGGATCAATTTTCAAATGAGTATAACTTTTGTCACTTTATATGCAAAGTGATTTCAAAAAACTGTTCGATAATTTTGTTCCCTTAACTCGTCAAGTATGTACACATCAAATTTCGTGGAATGAAAACACAAAATTAAAGAAGAAATGCAAATTTCATCACTTTTTTAGGGTGACTCCCAAACGAAACATGTTGCACCCTCGGTTTATTTGGAAAAGTGCTTGTTTTGATCTCGTCTACCACCCAATTTTTTTTTGCCTACTTATATGCCACACCCTGTCTGTGTACAAAACGCTTTCAATTGTATGGTTTCCAGTTTGGATTCAATGACGTATGAGGTATCGTATGACATAAAATTCAGTTACAATGACCATGTTGATTGGTTTATAAATAGGGGATTCTGGGATTCTTGATAGGATATTACTAGGATAGGAATTGGTTTGGTTTAAAACTCAAAATAAGTGAAGCCGAACGAAAAAACATATAAGAGAAAATATATGAGAATTTTGAATACCTGAGATTTTTTGTGCTTTTTTTTATAAATGTCCGAGTCTGTTAACCGTTTTACAGAAATTTCTCTGTGGTTTGTTTCAGAAGTCATTTGTCCAGATCTTTGTTGAATTTGATTGTTCAAATAATTTGCAATTGTATTGTTTAGATTAAACAGAAGGTAATTGTAATTAAATAATTTTCCTATTGTTTGCGTTTTGTTCATCCCTCCGTCCGGGCTCACTTCTCTTCGGTTTTGAATTGTGTTAGAAAGAAATGCGTTCTCGAGTTATCGTGCATTTCTGGATGGTTAGTGGATTGTAAATAGAAGAATTGAAAAAAAAACACTGATTGTCAATACGTGAAGCAAAAAGCACTAAAGTCTTACGGGCCACATTTAAACAAAATTGAATAAAACATGATATTTTTTTGCAGCTTGTTAAAAAAATTAGGTAACGTGCCATTCACGTTTTTGGTTGCAATTATCTACGTTATAATAAGCGTTGTTCATCCATTTATTAATCCTCACACATAATACTGAAACTAAGTAAAGGTGCAAGTTGATAAGTGTGTTTCAGAACGAGAGCTGTTTGAAAATAGACACTGACAGACTACTGCACATTCGTTCCGTTACCTGGCTGATAACGAGACAATTCTTTCAAAATTGAAATGTCGTATAGTAGTTGCCTTTTATTTGAAAGTAATATCTTAACTTTTTTTCTTTATTGCCTCTTTTAATCTCGGCAAAGCTGAACGGGTCCCTATTTGTAAAAGAGATTCAAATGTACAATTGCGCCCAACAACTAAATTAAAGTCACTAACAACAAACTAAATTATGCGTAGGATCTCATTCAGCTACATCGTTTACGAGGGTTTTATGCTCTTTTTTGCGAGCACAAATAATTTACCTAGGGCAACCGTGCGTTAAAGCGCGCTATGATCCCTGGATGTGGTGCAAATGTAACGCACGGTCTAACCGGCTTGTGATGTAGTGCGTACGAGTGTTGCCAACTTGTAGGTCGGGAATGCCTTAGACTTGTTATTTGCTTACCTTTCGACCTCATAAACTTTTACTATTCTTTCCTGTTTCTGCAGTTACTTTTTTATTTCGATATTATACATCAGCTGTTTTTCAAATTTTTTATGGTCCAATTTGTCTTTAAATGGAAGTTATCAAGTTTCGTGCAAAACGTGTTCTTATTACTACCCTGCCGTAATTTATGAACAAAACATCGATCATTTTTAACAAATCATATGAATTTACACCTTGTGCTATCGATTTTACTAGGTATGTGAATATAATATACCTTCGGCTTACATAAGTTCACACCAAACATTTTTACGCTTGCAAATTACCTTGTTAACGTATTTTTAATAAAAAATACAGTTTATACCTGTGTGAATTTCATCCGTCTGAGGGTTTGAGATCTCGGCAAACGGACCTCGACTGTGTTTTATAGGTTTCAAGACCTAGGGTGGACGAAAATATAAACAAAAAAGGATTCACGATTCAAATTAACACTAGGGCGCACATTTTGTTATTAACTAAGATATTTTATCAAAATTTTAACTACACTTACTGCTCATAAAAGTCAATTCAGTAGATATACACACTATGAAATGGATTTGAGAATGTGCGCATGTGTGATTTTTATGAAATTTTGATATTATGTCCTTGTGATAAAGCTATTAAACACATTTCCGAAAATCAAATGGATGGTAAACGTTCTTGTCGGTATAGTCGCGTTCCAAACGCGGTGCCTTCAGAACGGAATTACGGAAGTAGGTACTCACAAAGAGAAAGTAAAGGGCATGACAAAACAAATCTGTTGGTGGGGCCAAAACCTCAAATGCGAATATCTCTAAGACCGGGTTTTAGGTGTCGGAATCCACAAAGTGATACATTAGCTTAAGGTGTGTCCAACGATACCACATTCGACCCAGTGGCCCACTGAAAACAAGTCAATGCAAATTTTGGTCGCGTAACGACAGTTTTGCCAGAAATGTTCGAACACGTCAATTTTAGTTTGGAGGGAGAGATCTAAATTAAGTAATAGTCATTACGCCACTTCAACCCTGAGAAGGGAGTGATTTCCAAACTAAAAGGGATGGTAAACGTTACCTACTTGGATAGAAATGTTCATTCTGACCTTAATTCAATAATTCACAAACGAATATGTGGGTAACTGAAATCCTAATAATTTGAAGAGCAAATAAGTTTCATTTGGCATGTTTCAGCATTTTTTGTATAGTTTTTCAGAATCCGATTTATCAGGATGTATATAGTTCCAACGCAGTACAGAGTAATTGAAAAAAAGATTTTTAGAAAGGAGTTCATTAAATTAGGGAAAGTTAATCCTTACTGTAACACTGTACGAAAAACACGATCGGATTAATTTAAAAGGTGGACATGGAACATCTTTGTTTTACAGAATCAGCAATTCTGAGCCGTCGCGCTGTTAAATTGAAGACTCTGTAGTACCATCATTCAACTTCATAAAAAAATTGGTCATGGTCGGAGCGTGGTAATTCTATACATACTTTCTTCTCTTTTAAATTGAAAGACCTGACGTTTGGAATTTTTTGTTTTTTTAATAACGTTAAATCTTAAAAAAAATGCTCAGATGTAACTTCTGTGTGGGATTTGATCTTAAATTCCATGTAAAGAGGCTAGAAAAATAGATACCCTGTATAATATCATGATGCGCTCAGAAAACCTCCCGTATCAGGCAATAAATTTTAATTTTTTATCATTACAACTACCACCTCCAGATTAAGCACTACCTCCACGCTTTTTTAACTGACAAATTAGAAATCACAGCAATCGGATCTTTACACTCGACACGGAAAGAAATGTTGTTTATTTATTTAAAAAATTACCAACAACAATAGTTCAGCACTAATGAAAATATTACTGTGTAAACAATGTCAGTTTGGGACGTTGTAGTTTGCGTCGAGATATTTGAAATGAATTCGGGTGTGTAATTGTTTTATCTTCATTAAAAAAAATTTTTTCTAAACAATGTCGTGGGTCTAAATACGTTAAACAAAACAAGGTCTTAATTGTTTATTTTCTTTACACATGAGTATTTCTTGGATTTGTTAGATTAAATAAGGAATTTTTTTACCTCAATTTTATTTGTTATCTAGGTACTCTTTAAAGCGAATGTGACAGTTCCAATATGATTTATTAAACTTTTCGTTTATTTGACAAAGATAAAGGTAATTGTTAGAGATAGCGTGATAATTTTAATGATTAAGAAAAAATTGTATTCTTAGTAGAAATGTTGATTTAGATAAGGAATTCGAGTTCATGCCTACTCAAATGGCCCTTTAAATAGAAAACGCACTATGAAATAGTATCTTTTTGCCTCTGAATTTCCGCAAGCTAAATTTTGTAAGTACTTACCGAAATTTTGAGCTTTGCCGTGAATTTATTTTTGCAACCGTACCATATTTAGTCATTAGCTTTTGCTTTTGGTATTTTAACCATATTCAAATCTTTTTGCCTTTTGCATTAAGTTACCGCACCGTATTTATTGGAATTGGTTTTTAGTGAATTTTTTTTGTTACCGCTCCGTTAATTTCAAGGTAAGCTTTGTTTTACTTTCCCGCATTTTCTTTTCGCTGATTTGTGTCTTGTTGGTTCCATTCTCCCTATGGAGTTTTCCGTAATTTTGTTTTATCCACCACATTGTTTGGCTATGTCGCGGCCCAGCGCAATGGCAACAAAAGTGGTGGAGACGCATCCCTTTTAATTCTTACCAGACATCGACAAACCGAAACAGTTAGAGGAAAGTTGAATTTTGTTCCCAGCCACAGACTTTGTTAACAAAACAAAATGTCTGTCTTCTTCGATCCATATGTACTTATTCAGCTCAATTTCAGAACAAATTTCCAACCAAGGCTCTATAATCTTTTTAAAATCGGTCTTTTTACGGTAACCGTTTTTTTGTTCCCCAGAGCAAAATCTATAAGAGAACAGTTTCCCGGTCGATCTGAGACAGGTTGCTATTCCGTTCATCGATTAGTCTGAAAGTTTATTGTGACCAAAATATTTATGTGTAAGCATCAATTTCGTTGGGAAAACATACAAGCGTTACCACAAATGTTGTTTATATATACAAACTCTGATTGACGTTAATACAATTCTCATACGTACAGTTCATTAAACAATAACTCAATTGATATGATGCGTATCTACGAGTATATGCATACGAGTTCCACAAACGGCATAAAACTTGCAAAAAATTAAGGAAAACTTGGTGATAAGAGAAGAGAAAATTTATAATTTGAATAATTAATCGATGAACGGCGTTAACGCAGTAATTTATACGATATACGGCGGCTATAATTTTCGTGACGACACCGTTAAGGATATTAGCAAACTTTATAATGCTTTTTAAGCAGATAGAATCTAAAACAATAATTGTCATGTGTTGTAATCCAGTGGACATAATTCACTTTATATAAACTTTACTTTCTAATTTCCAAAATTAAATTTTGCTTTAATTTGATTATGAGGCGCGCTGCGGCAACAGAATTAATTGCAAATATGTAGGTTCTTCGTAAAGGATAATAGTATAACAGTAGCCAATCCAAATGATGAACAAAACCATTACAAACCGTACTTGCAAACATTCGCAAGAAACCCTCCGGAAACCTCGGTAGCATCTTCCCGGAGGAAACGCGACAAATGGAATGATAACGTGCGGACTCAGTTTCACATATCGCTTTGTTTCATCTTTATGTATTTTCAAAGTGTACGATGTTGGTGCGAAGTTGAGCACGTTTATTCTCTTACACGTTAGCTATTTCCGGATCGTGGTGGTTTATGTGATGCTCGAACGGTAGGCATTTGCATAAGCTTCACTGTTGCAATAATTTCAATTGCTTTTTTCTGGCGTAATCCGCTTTTCGGATCGGCATTTAGACATTACGGTTCTGTATTATTAAGGAATAGGAAGTTTATAACACGGGCGTAATATTGCTACAGGAGAAATTCTTGGGCCGTGTTGCAGTCTCTAGACCGTCCCGAGAGGTCTGCGGTCGCCACAACATCCATTCCGCTTCATATCCACCCCCAACTTCTCACAACTTACAGTTTGTTACGTGAACTTCGCGCTCATGATGTATGCCGCTATTAAATTCAAACATCTTCGGATTGTTAGAAATTGTAATGTATTATCCTTGCCTTTAGACATTTGGATATAATGCGTATTATGAAGTTGGAAGGCTCTTATTTAGAGCATTATCCTACGGAGGACGGTTGAACAAAAATGGGAAACACACAATAAACACGTATTTGTGACTACTGTGGCCGTGGCCAATTTTGAAATAATCCACCTCCGTACAAATTAATGGCGGTCCATCCTCGTAAGGGTAGATATCATAAATATTTTACCACTATCGCGCAAGTTCTCTGTAAACCTGAAGATGCAGGATACTAAAAGTAATAAAATGTTTAACATAGTTGCTTACAATTGCTGGAGGCTCCACTTCTAAGATGCAGAGTTCGGCGAGTTCCAACAACCAACTACACAACAGCGAAATGCCTTCGGTGAGCAAGTCCCGGCTATCTGCCAGCTTTGAAAGTTTATGTGGTTGACCCTCCAACTTAGGGTTCTAGATACATGCAAAACTCCTTTCATCGCAGCAACTATCACTTATATATTACGTTCCATGCCTTAAATTCATATAGTTCGGCAAAAAATTGCAGCTAACATTTCCCATAAGTTCCATGGTATTTGCGTATAGATTTATTAGATACCGTTTAGTACAATCAGATTACATCCGCAACGACAATGAGTTGTGTAATTAATTTTAATATGACATTCTCTACAGCTAAGACCCATAACGTAACATCCCTTTACTGGAAAATTAAACGCTTGAGGAATTCGGGGACAGCACTGTCTCATTTCCTTATGTGTCGGACCTCGGTTATTCGAGCATATTCCTGAAGGTGATTCCCTTCCGTGCGGATTACGCCCTTTTGCCAAGATGCAGATTAATGTCCACTCGACCGACGAAGAAATTGTTGCGGCTGTGTATCATAATATCTTTCCACAAACTATGCTCGCTTCCCCACGACGTTAAACTTAGTCACTCGGTAAAAGAGAAAGGCATTTGGAAGTAATAAAGGATTAACGATAAGTTTGATATGTTCACTAAAATTTTACGACAACAAACGAAATGAAAATATAGTCAGTTAAACATAATATTGTGATTTAGGGCGTCCTCCGATACAGATAATTCGAGGTAGCAAGCAATAAATAAAGGGCGCACAACAACTCACAACTACAACAAAGTATAGATCGCTTTTTTAATTTAAAATCTGTAGTTAAGCAATTCCCCAGCAAATACCTTTGTGTTATGCAAGAGGATTACGTTAAAGAAGTTTTTCACGTTAAAAACGCCAGTTAAACATGATATACGGACCCGAGTTCTGATCCCGCTGATAATAAAAACTCCGTCGTAATCCAAGCGAGTACATTTTAAAGCGCCCACTTTTCTTAAGCTGATTATGAGTGTAAATTGAGATAAGTCTGCAATATTTATAGCACTTACATGGGTAACCTGCATGCTGTACTAACTTTGTAAGGCCTGAAAAGTTTTCCCGGATTTTTAAGTAATAAAGTACTCCGGGATTTTCCATCGTGTAAGCTGTTACAGATTAATAAGAGATAAGAAGTGAAAACTAAAGAATAATTTTTCCGCAAAGTACTTTTTTTTATACTGAACGTTTTTAATTTTTTATTTTGTAGAGATAGCACTTTGGTACATCGCATCTTTTCAATTTCCTACACTCACTACACTTCGCAAAAATCGGTATTTTTATTTGGGATTACTTGTATAGTCTGTTATTATGGATACGAGGAATAAGTCCATTTCAAAATACATATTAGAAAAACTACCTACCTTGTAGGTACCAGGTGCTAATTGTATGTTACCCGCAACAACTTTAACCCTTTCTGCTCATTTTATAAATATTATAAACACAAAGTATTAGCATGGTCGTAAAGTGTTAACAAACAGATTGCCAACATTAAAATTGTGAAGTATGTTTAAACCACCACCAGCTTTGCTTTCGCGGTTTAACTTTCGTATCATTTCGACTGTTGAGATATGCGATCTGTTTGCTACTCGGTTTGCTATTATTTGAAGAACCATCAGTCAACATATCAGAAAATAGTATATTGTTATACTAATTAAAACATGATTTTGCGCATAGGACTTGACTTATGTCATATGCATTTTTTTATCTGGCGTTACGTAGTGTCCATAGTACAGAAAATCTTTTCACAAAATATGAAAAAGTTAGTATGGTAGCCAGACAGGCAAAATAAGATTTATATTTCAAATACCGACGAATGAGGTGCGACCAACAAAATTTGAACGGGACAGCCTGTATATGAGAACGTTTCTATTTATTAAGTAAATCTGGGGGATTATCTACGA
>NW_022170403.1:35798088-35859158 GCF_008802855.1 Photinus pyralis | reverse complement strand
ATTGGGTACGTTCCACTTAACGCCCGCAACGACCACGACGCCCGGCTGCCGTTCCACATAACGACCACAGTCGTTATGGTCGCAATCGCGACGTCAGTCATGACGTCATTACTAGCGACCGCAACGAGCCCACGGCGCTCGCCTACCGTGCCTGGGTCAGCGTGGGCGTTCTAATTTTATAACCTTACATTCTTGACAGGAGACATTTCTAGAGACATTTAACTGTCAGACACTGATTGTTTGAACACGCATGCGTTGCAAATTTTTCGTTTTCGCTATGGAGAAAATATAATTACGTGTTTCAGAACGTAACCTTGTGGTGGACATTACACTATGGATGTTCTACATGCACAAACTGGTAAGTATATATGCTGATTCCTCAATGTTAAAGTTATTTTTTTAAGGAAAATTCTGCTTTAACACAATTTTCTTTACTGTAGATCTTAGATTTGCAACTAGTTTGCTGCAAAGTGCTTTACCAGGGAATGCGAATGAGAATGAATGAATGAAGAAGAGAAATTGTTTTCGAAGCAGCATTCCCACAAGAGATTCTGGGGAGAAGTGTTCATTATCATCGTATTAAGTATGGCCGCAGCATTTATGATAGAAATTCAAAAGTCGTCTTCAATATTTTATTAACAAGAAGCAATATCTTGTGTAAAGCGAAGAAGTATGTGTCAATAATTGGTACTGAAAAATAAAAAAATATTTACTAACTTAATGTGACTTTTCATAATCCACCCCACTTTGTATCCTTTACGCATTACGATTTCCTCAACGGCGTCCATGTTGGAAAACTGTTCACTCACGCGTGACGACACACCGCACTCAAAAGCGTTCCACTTAAGGGTTCGCCCACAACGCCTCTAAGCTAGTGGAACGATAAAACCGCGGTCGCGGTCGTGATCGTTGTGGGCGTTAAGTGGGGGGGCCGGTTTAAAAGGGGGTGGAACGTTACCATTACTTAAGTTAGATACACTTTACTAAGTGCGCACCTAGCTTAGTTTAAGTGGAACTTATATTTACTGCTAGTATTCCTGCTTAACTGTCCGTATTTCGCGTGTTACTATAGCAATAATGCCATGCGTCACCTTCGCAATTATATCTTTGAATACCACTAAGTACACGCTATAAGTTGCTACGGGGGTTCCTTCTGGACTTGAAAATTACCATCGGTTCCGCCCGGCAAGGCAAACCGTCTTCTTCTCAGGCTGCTCAATCGATAAAAATAAATGCTCCGGTTAACTCAAATCGGTGGGCTTTTAACTCTTTTGAAACTGCGTAACAAACCTTAACCTGCCGCCTACCAGTCTCCTGCCTCAACTCCTACTCCTCCCTTTCCTTCCCCTCGTTCTTCGTTAAAGACAGGCACTTTGAAACCAAATAGATAATATATTGAAATGAGATTAGCGATACAAACAATTTACAGGGATCTAGCAGTTCTTCTCTTCTACTGTAAAAACACTAGCTTAACAATGACAACTACTAACTAAAAAAATCCTAACAGGTGAAACTAATTTACTCAAGGGGTGGCCATCCTCTACAGTTTGAAAAATGCAACAACAGGTAATCAGTTTTTTATCCAGCGTGGGCTGGGACTTATTTAAATAAACACAAAAATTTATCCTACTCTTTGGTAATCGTTCATTGGACTTTAATAAACAATCAACTCAAAATTTTTTTACTATAGCTTAATTACCAAAAAGTGGAATTTTACAGAATGTTACAAATTTAATTAGACTAACCTTTACAACATTTGTACAGCCGATCTTGTGAACTGCTCTTTCCTCTGGTACAGGGTGAATGTGATGAAACCTGACACTTAGGTCTCTGTGACTTCCTAGGGGTGGCTTGAATTTAACACACGGAAACCAAAATCTACGGTGCCTATCCTTCCTCGGAACGAAAGCAAAGTTTAGTGTTTGAACGGAAACTTAGTCCAAGAAATCCTTCGCGTGGCGAGTGGGAGACGGCTAGTTGCCAAAGTTTCTACACAGCACAGTATTTAATTTTATTTTATTAGTTTATTAGCTTTGACCGCCTGCGGGCGACAGATTTTTGAGTTAGCGGTACAGCAGAACACAAACTTTTATGATCACTATCCGACGGTAAACCACGATAGTTCGACGTATTATTTCACCAGCTCTTCTTGGGGCAAATATCTCTCCGAAACGCAGCGCTCCTTCGACAAATGACCGTACGGCACTAATAGGAAATTCCACCTGGGCGGATCCCGAAATTCTGCGCCTTGAGGACTAGGGCAGCACTTTGATTTATATATCCTCGAGAAATCACAACGTATCCTAACGCGATTCACTGCATCCAAAGTAACCTGGGGTGAAGCTCAAGGGTTCGCCCAAATATCACCTGATTAGAACCTGGGTCTTCTTCGCCAAAAAATCAACACGAAAAGAAAATAACACTTCGAAACGGGTGCAAAAAGCACGCAACTGGGAGCAACCGAAATAAGCCGGTGGCTCAAACCGCCAAGTGTACCAAAACTATCGCTCAAGGTACGTGTTGACCGCTTGAAGTACTAACCGCGAGTCTCTTCAAAAAAACGATCACTCAGTACGTGTTGACCCCTCGACGTACTAACCGCGAGTCTCCTCTAAAATGCGATCACTCAAAGTACGTGTTGACCCCTCGACGTACTAACCGCGAGTCTCTTCAAAAAAACGATCCCCTTCAGAATTGAAATGAAAAAAACCACACCCAAATTACCATAAAACAAAAATGGCTCCCGCTAGAAATTCTCCCATTGGTTCAGATAAAGAAGACTTAACCCACTCTAACTTCGTCATTAACCTCAAAGAACTGCTGACCAAACTGATCTCACGGTTTTCTGCTGATGACGTGAAAGCTCCTTATCTCTGATAGCTCGGTGCTACATCCGCTGCTATTCTCGGTCTAGACGGCGCCAAAGTTGATAAACAAACGACAAAAAACTCGCATTACTCATGATGACGTCAATCAGCTTTGCACTCTTCCCACGACGAAATTAAATCTGAGCGAAATTAAATCTATCGGACCATAGTCTTGAGCGAACCGAAATGCCCAAACACAAAATTTCTAACCGGAACAAATAATGAAATATACAGGGTGACCTTCACTATCATGACAAGAAATTCGAAATTTTTTAATGAAATTTGGCGCGAAGTAAAACCACTCGTTACAAAGTATGAGTAAAGTGTAAGTCTAACTTAAGTAATCTCTATGAATTCCACCCTTAATCTCCTACTCTTCGGTGCATTCATTCAAACTTCAATCAATATTGCGATTAGAAAGTGGAACATATTTGGCAGTACTCTAAACCACGTGCATTTGTGAAGGGATACGAGCCAAAGACACCTTTTTCATTTGCAAAAAACGATCCGAAAGGATATTTTTTGTGCAAGCGGCCGCGAAATAGGCACTTCGTGGCCTCTCTAGCCTTATAGCTATAGCGTATAAGTAAAATTGGGCCATTTTGTGTAATAGTATATTAAGATACAAGTGTATAATCAAGTCTTTAAAGCACGCGCAACGAGTTTAAGGGCACGACGCAAAGCGGAGTGCCTTTAACGTTGCAAGTGCTTTAAAGACTAATTATACACGTGTATCTTATAGTATTTTTTTATTATACCTGCAGTATAATTTAAAAATAGGAAATACAATGAAGTCATATTGACCTTATACTCGAATACATGTCTAATTAAGTGGGCTGGGTGTTCGTAATTTCACGATTGCCATGGAAATGTCACTTGACGTTTGCTTATAAAAATCGTCGTCTTTGTGAATAAAACGATTTCCGTTGAAAAAGATAATACACCACCCATTAAATCGATTGTTGTAAAATCTAAACAAACGTTGGTAGGTGTAAAATCCAACTCCAGTAAAGCCTATTATAAAGTGGATGAATAGGAAGTTACTTACGAATACAGTCTTAAATGCATCCATAATGCTGGCATATATGAAAGAAATGTCAAAGGTATTTAAATCTTCTATATTTTGGTGCATTCATTCAAAACTTTAAAGCAATGCTGCGATTAAAAAGTGGAACAGATTTGGAAGCATGCCCTAAATTACGCGCGTTTGTGAAAGCTTCAACCAAAGGATAGATACAAAAGCCAAAGAAATGTTCTGCATTTACAGAAAGCGACCTAAGAGGAGTTTTTATTTCATCTAGATGACAGTTTCAAAAGTCATACTTGAAGTATCGTTACTTAGCAACTTTAAAGCACGTGTGTTTTAAAGGCCCTTTTTCGCACGCATTTGAGTGTTTAAAACAGAGATTGTGATTCAGGTATAATAAAAAATTTATTAATGGAAAGGCATGGCAACACTATTACGTACACTTTTCCATGGCAGGCCACAACTGACAGAAGGAATTTAGAAATTAAAATTGAAAATTTGAAACATTGTTTATTTTTATTTATAACTATTCCGCTTGCACAAAAAATGTGTACACCGCGGCTGCGAAATGTGTTTGGTGTACCGAGAGAATTTCGCAGCCTTGGTATACAAATAACTATTATTTTAATCCCATTCCCAAATGACAAATATAGTTTCATTTCATATTTGAAGTAACGTTACTTAGCAACCTTTAAAGCACGGCGTGTTTTTATCGCCTTTTTACGCACACTCAGGGGGTCAATTTTTGATACTATACGCAAACTTACGCATACGCTGATTTACGCATGAAAATTTACGTATACGCTTTCGTGTTTTAAACAGCGATTCTGATACAGATATAATAATAGTTATTTATTATACATGGGAAAAAAGTATTAGATTTTAGCTCGAGGTTGAACTTCCAGAGGCGGTTCGGCGTCAAGCCTTTTTTGATCGCACGTTATTCTCGCAAAACGTGACATAAAGAAGGAGATACAAACACGACAGTATAGCCCAGGCACTTTAGACAAAAAAATGCCCTAAATTAGACAAAATTAGTAACTAGCTGATTTTTGGTGGGGTGTTAGTATATGGTATAAGGTAAGTATTTTCTGAAAGTTCCCCTTACTTCCCCCGCTTGCTTCACCCGGTACAGCGATAGAAGGGCCTGTGACCGGAAAGTAGGTAATGAAATCGCTATTGTGCTCCATCTATGGCACCGATTTTGGTGGTCGTGGTCTTAAATTGTTTAAAATGACAGTGGTTGTGCTAAATAATTACCACTGTAATAATCCATAACATTTTGAGGTGTTTTATTTGGAATTTTATGTAAATTTTAGCAATTTTTTAACCAGAAATCCAATAAATAATTAAAGCGCTTTCAGAGCGCCTACAATGAAGAACTTTGTTACAAATTCGCATCTTTAACATCCTTATCATCCTGCAGAGGATGCGATCGATGCATTGGCGCAATGTACAATACAGCTGGTAAACTTGGAAGAACAAGCTCAGGCGTAGTCACAATGTCTATCACACTGACCTTTACAATCATATGTTTAATTAAATGAAAAAGCTCGTCAGGGGCTTGGTGCCGTGGTGACTTGCTCGTGAGATATCCGGAATCCCCGTGCTGTACGTGTTAGGGGTTTCCAAGCCAATATTGTACCTGAAGATACACGCGGTTTGAATGGAGAAACGTCGTGTCAGCCGTTGGCTGGAGGACGAATGGCCAAGTCGAATTCTGATGAAACTTTCTGGCGAGTGACAGTGTATATCGAAACTGGTTTTTCTGCAGATTCGTTCAACAATTTCCAAACTGTTTTCTTTCCTTTTCCCAATCAAGACGAGGTCTTGCCGAATCCCGACGTCGCGTCGCATGTAAAAAGAGCAAAGTCTCTTTTGTGCGGTCAATTTTTTTTAACGTTTTGTATGGTAAAAACCTTTATTTTTTAGTAGTTGGTTTAACGAAAAATATTTTCGAAGAACACTCCGCTTAAATGATCATAAGAGCGAATAAATCCGCATCCATCGCAACTACTGCAACTTGGTCTAAAGTGGTCGGCTCGATAACGACCGTCACAATCAAGGTGTCGGCGTCTTGCTTTACCTGCAAACCCACACAGCGAGATCTTCTGCTTTCCTCACGGGGGTTCGTGCTCGTTGATGAGTCTTACCCGTCAAATACTACCACTGCGGACTAACCATATTGTGTCAGTGCGTATTGAACATACGAATGGCAAATATCCCGGTTAGCTAGGTCGCGGCCAAACTCCTTTCCTGAGAAGGAATCCTACGTCGACAACGTATTGCACTTTGTAGGTCGGTGGACTATCAGTGTATGCAGCATACTTCTTTATAGTTTCCTCTAACATTGACTTTGTTGTTTTCCTCATGTAACACCCATCATACAACGATGGTGCGGCTTAGAAGCGAGCTCATACGAGATTTTCGTTGTGGTCCTCTGGACATTTCGACATACAAGTGATTCTCATAAAAAGCTGATAAGGGTCTACTCGTGTCTCCTTGCCTCTGATTATTAATGTGCCGTTTACGACGCGGTGTTCAGTGGTTTACCTCGGCTTTACCACCCGCACGTCAGTAAGGGAGGTATTTCAGTGGGCTCAAAAATGACCCCCCACTCCTTTGACGGAAATACACGTTTTGAAGTACCAGGATCCAGGAATCAAACATTAAACAAAATCTCAATGATGTCGCTCTGTCAGTCCGTCTGTAGGTACTCTCATTTGCAGCTAAACGGCTGAACCGATTGGACTCAAATTTGGTACACATATTCTTAGACATACGTAAATGGGTAGAATTGCGCATACGCTGGTGTGCGGGTGGTATCTGTGCTAGACACTGCAATTTTTTATGTTTCATTGTAACGTCACAAAAATTACCAAACATTTGAAAGAAAACAGTTTAAAATGCCATGAATTCTTGTAGTGGTTATTCTTTAGCATAACCACTACTATTCTGAACAATTTAAGTCCACAACCACCAAAACTGTGCCGGAGATGGAGCGCAATAGCGATATTATTGTATTCGGCGTCACTTAAGTCTTTTTTATCGCTCTACCGGAGGAAGCAAGCGGAGGAAGTGAGGGGAACTTTCAGAAAATACTTACCTTATCACACACTAACAACTCACCAAAAATCAGCTAGTTACTAATTTTGTCTATTTTTTAACCTAAAGTGCCTGGGCTAAGTAATCGTGAAAGTGACCTGAAACAATCGTGAAGAAGCGTTGGGGGACGGTAGGTGAACTAGCCGGTATAGCGAAACGAGAAAGAGAAGCTAAAGAAAGCGCAAAGGAATCCTGTATGAAAAAAATATGTAAAGGACGTTCAAACAAGACTTGAAATAGGAAGTGAAAGAGGTACGGAGAAGCTTGAAGATGGTGCGAAGGAGGCATGACGAAGATGGTGAAGAAGGTATAAAAAAAGTGTGAGGAAGGTACACACATTCGTTTTTTTTTTATTTTTAGGTATTTTTCAAGGATGTGGATCCAACACTTTATTTAAGTTACAATCCTTTACTCTCCATTCTTTGAAACAAATCTTGACAAGAAGTCGAGCCTTATAGAACTACCTATCCTAAATTGCACAATTCTGAGATGAAAATTATTTGTATTGGTAAGAAACAAGTGCAAATTATAAACAATAATGTTGAACAAAAAGCTTGACTCTGTACTAAGGCAATAAATTTTTACTTAAAAAATTATTCCTTACAAATTGTACTCTATAAGTCTCTTTAATTATTTCTCTTAAACTGGTATTAAATTTTAACTGTTATTTATTTGTTTCAGGTAAAAAAACAACTGCTGCTCCGGATGGTGAACTTCTTGTAAGTAGCATGTTAGTTGTGTACCGTTGTAAACGTTAACGAATATCGCTCGCAATCGGCAATCGTTACTTGAGTCACCCTCACCATGAATAGTTATCCGCAATGAGAAATGCCAGTTTAAAGTTCGAAATTGTGTAAACACTGTATAATCTTACTTGAAAATTGAAAGTTTATACTGCTTTTTGGGGACTATATTCTGAGAGAAATTTTGAATATTGTGTTCTGAAATGTAATTGGTCAATAATGACATAATGGTATAGAAAGTTCTAATTTTCGATTCGAATTATGAAAATGTGAAATTTTCTTAACTTTCTTATCAATTTCTATCCGATACAAATACAGATATAGGTCACTAACATTACAAAATAGTACACCAATAATAATAATCAGTTTGCATACGATCAGAAATTCAGAAAATGGAAAGTAGGGTGAAAGCATAATTACATTAAACACTGCAACTAATATTCCGTACCTCAATGAATGCGAATCTAATCATTTTTTAGGTTTTTTTTACGTTTAACATCTAGTTAAGCCTATCTAGTTGGATTGATTCCTGTGGGAGCGATCCGTATATGTTAGCGTTACCGTTCCTCCAATTTCCAACTAACCCCGTAGTTTATTCTTTGACCTGTAAGATCCGGTGACCATGTTTGCAATTCCTAAAGGTGCAATGTATTTCTCTTATGACTTAACTTATGTTAGACCTCTAGAGGAAGCATCTTGTGTTGAGTCGAGCCAACACATACTTTATGTGCAATTAATTGAGTAATTATTTACTTTATTTCGTCTTCCCACAGTAAGTTTTCTGTTCTGTATCAAGCTCAATGTTTTCCATCGCGTATTAGTGATATGTGTATACATAGAAGTTATTATCAGGAACGCCACTTAAAGTGATTGGGGATTTGGTAAGTTGGTATGTACACGTTGTTCTAATATAAATCATTGACGACAGAAATTCTTGTGTTTAGTGCCTACAATCGTAACTTGTCGCATTTTATCTTGGGGTGACTTTTCCTTTTTAGTGACCCTAATCGTAATGCCCTTTATTAAATGAATTTAAAAATTGTGCAACAAACAAGAACTTAGCGTGACGTATGTACCCGATGTGCGCCATTTAAAGGGTGACACATTCGAGATCACGTAATTACTATATATAGTACTTGTATTTCACTGATCTGCAGGGTGTTACGAAATTCGCGCCCACCTACAATGCAGGTTTAATTCTGAGACAAAACTGAATAGAAAACCATATTACACCTTTGCGATTTAATTTATAATTTTATTTTCGTAATAAATGAGTGCAACAATTGTTACAACTCGCATATCTGAATTTTTACTAATATTTATAAATGCTTGCATCTCAGAATTTGATTGCATTACCATTACCATACAGTAGAAATAAAGAACCCAGTAGGTGGACACGTATTTACCACAATGTGTTTCGTCTTTCGTGTGTTTGTATTTTTTTGACTAAAAAGTAAAAAGTTACAATCAATTTATTGAGATTGAGAAATTGATATCAAAGATTACAAATTCAACTCAAAAATTGATTTACGAACCAAAACGATCCGAACTTTTAGTTTAGTTCAGTTTGACCATCCTGTAATGTAATGCAAGAGAGAAGAAATTTCGAACCCCACTTTCAGTAGTGGAGTTTTTTTACGAAAAACACGATTCTCTGTATTTTACACTGTTACACGCATATAGTTTGAGTTTAGGATATATTACGATAATATCACATGCAAGATAATCAACCCATGTGCTTATCAATACGAACGATGGAGCAGTGTTTCGTGTATCGTCGGGAAACTACGATATGGAATTGATCAATGGAGGTGGTCTCTACTTTAAATACGAATGGGAAATAAACGAGGCTGGTTTCGGGTGGATTGTAAAAGCGTATGTCATTGCCCTAAAATTTGACAGTTTCACCAAATAAAAAAGTTGGAGGTCTTGCGCAGGCGGTTCCGTAGTTGAGAAGACAAAGTCATTGTCAAGTTATTAAACTGTTGTTTAATTTAAAATTGTATCACCCAATCTGCCATTTTTTAAGCTGACTGATGCGGTCGTTCTGTGCAAACCAAGATTTTTCGACAGAAGTAACGGAGGAAGTTATCGTAAACGATTTACAAAACGCTCATTTCCACGCTAAAACTCTTTTTTTGCGAAAATGCGCATTTTATGCTTTAAAGAGAATACAAACATGAAATAATTTTGAATTTCTGATCGAATGACACCAATACCAAGTCTGTAAGTGGTGTAGTTCCGGAGCCTTTGTGACTCAGACAGACAGACATCAAGAGAGCAAAAGCGCACTTTATATTTTTGAAAGTGAAAGTGCACTAAAAGATCGACCTTGTCCTATCCATTTTGTGACGTTTGTGCTTAAATGTAGACATATGGGCTGTGTATATGTACGTTTTAAAAAAACTGTGCGTGGGAACTACACATGAATGAAGTGAAACTTCCATAGTTTGAAATGTATAAACGAATCTCATATAAATGTAGGTCTGAGAGTTAGTTTACGGTGGGTCTGAGAAAGATTCCCCTCCCAGCGTTTTATGTGTTGCCCCGACCGTGCTCCGACTGCCACCGTGCGAGTATGAGGAGTGCCGGAACCTGTGCTCTCATTCTCCTCCGACTGTTTCACTATTTTCGTGACAGTGACCGCTCGTATAGCATTCGACTCTATCGGGCCTAAAGAAGTTTCACTTCAAAAACGGAACAAAGACACGATCAACTTAACCTAAACAGCATTACTGGCTCACAACATATTGTAATATCTCCACCAATAACCCAAGCAACCAACCAAAAATAAAATTGCTAAACAGGAATTATTATAATTATTTTGTTTTCCTCTTTCCTGATAGCGTTGGCTATTGTGCCTATCAATAGCTATGTTGGTAAGTATGAATTACATACTATCCCTACATTTCCAATGTGCGTGTGTGAATTTTTTATTTATTTAATTTTTTTTTGTAGGACCCGATATAACTTCACCAGACGACGACATATAGACACAGGCACTAATCGTTACTTGATTTTAATCCGTGCGATTAGTTAACCAGGCTAGACCTGAGTTCTCACAAGAAATACCGACCATAATAATAATTATAGTTCATTGGTGCCATTTGATTGGTGGAAGTACTCAATTCTTGCTACTTCGAAATCACGACTTGTCAGTCGGAATTAGTGATAAAGTATAGCGATTAGGGATGGGGGTGTAAATAACCTTCCGATTAAAAGTGTCGATTTTCCCATAATGCAGTGAATTTTGGGCAACTAACCTCGCTTTTTTACTGGAAGAAGAAAGAATTTCCACCACAGCGAATCCCAGGATCACTATCATTACAGCATAAATAATAGCAACCACTCTTATGTAATCGAAATTACTTCAGAAGTGTAATATGTAACTTTTGTCTGGAACACCGAATATATCTTCAAAACATTTTTTTAAAAGAATCTGTTTATTGTAGGTATCTAAAATATAGAAAGTTTGCTACTTATCAATATACATTAAAATTGTGGCCAGTGGATTACGTCTGCAGAGTCAAGGGGGCATATATATTTTTTAATAGGAACCACTATTTTTTATGACATATGCTTAAAGTGCACACGTTTAGTGCCGAGATATTTAAAAAAGTTTAGTCTTTAATACCTAATATGTAATGAAAACTAGTAGTTACCATTAAAAAGAATATGGTCCTTGACCATGTAGAAGTACGCCACTGACCACAAATTTTAAGTACGTAGATTGGTAACAAACTTTTTATGATTTTACATACCATAAAATCTTCTTAGCAAAAATTATAGTTTCGAATGTGTTCAAGACAAAATTTCCACACTGTATAATCTCAAATTAGCAGCACTTACACGTTTCATCATCACAACGATCTTCAAATTAATTAGCTCGTCAGTTTTTCTCTTTTGAAAATATTACGGTGGTCACTTTCACTTCGTGTAGATACATATTATTAAATCAGTTTCTGTCCTCGATAAATTCATGTAATCCCCTATACCTTTTGCGTTGAGAATTAAGTTTGCGCCGAGTTTCAATACGATAACGGAGGGCCATATTCATGGAAATACGTAACTGGAGAACCGTATAATGGATTGTTTACGAAGCTGACCGATGCAGGTAGATTAGATACACAGACATCGAAGCACTAAATTTGCATATTGACCGTGTTTGGTTGTGATAGGACGTCGAATACAACTTACTGCTAAAGTTTGAAAGGTAAACTCCCAAAATTTGAATACTGATGTCATAAACATCGATATGGAATTGAATTATTTTCTCTGAAAACACTTGTACACAACAAAGAACTTGGAAGAAGTGGACATCACAATAACATTATCCCAGTCCGTCCTTTCTTCGGGCCGTGTTTGTGCATCTTTATATAGCATAAGTTAGTTCTGAAAGTTTCAAAGATAATATTTATCATGCTATGCTTTATAAAGTAGAAATTCGGACCTATATAAATGTCATTGTATTCAGCCTTTGTTGAGAACATCAATCAACCTTGAGCGTCTTACTTCGTGTCCACCTCCAGAAACCCCGCTGTTACCATATTGCCTTTTTTCCCATTAAAGACAACCTGTCCATTTTAACTTTAAAATTTTTACAACCCTCAAGTGTATTCTTAGGACTCCTAATGCACCTACCCACCATATACCTACCTGTCAGCGTCAAAGAAAAATGAAGACCGGCGTTTGAAATTGACCTAAAATCCCAAATAGTTGCTGCAATTTAACCTATACACTTGGCATTTTTGCAGTACATACGTTGAACCAGGCAGTTGAGACTGATTTAGTTATACCTATAGGCAATTTACCGTTTACGGTTTAAAGCGAATGCACAATTTTTCCTTTTATTTGTTTTATTCGTCAGCCCACTGGTTGATGTATCACCTTCCGACGATAAGAAAGTGGGCGGGACGAATTACCTGTAATTTAACGTGTGAACACCTTTCCAAACCAAAATGGTCGCAAGCACCATTTTATTTGCGTTTTAAACTATGCTTTCTAACTTCCCGACCAACGGTATGAACATCTCATCTAATTTTGTTCATAAATATTGTTTTGTTTTTATTTTGGCCGATGCTCGCAATTTTAGCTTACTTCATTGCTGATTAATTCTATCGTCTCCCAATTCAATGGTTTTTATGGTTAGGTTTCTAAAATTGGTGCCAGTTAGTCATTTCTGTGGCGAGTTTAATCTAAACGAAGATTGTGGTGTGTCTTAGATGCGGTACCTGCTTCACCACATCCATCTCATGTGTCTTAGAAAATAAAGTATACATAATCGTTAAATTTATAACTTCTGGGAAATGTTTTCTGTGTAGGTAGTGTATGTTTGGTGCAATCACTCATTGATTGGTTAGGTTCACTTGGATATTTTGTATCCTAACAGTAAATCTTTATCTTTCAGTAAATGTTAGATATCTAATGGCTAAATATGAAAATTTAGGTTGTTTTCGTACAAATTAGTGAAGAGTGTTGTAAAAACCTTCTTTCGGTTATTCCAAAGCATTGCTCCAACTCAAATGCTTCATTTCATTGGTTCTGATGTAACAAGCCATATACCTACTTTTCGATTATCCGGAAACACGGTTTTTTACGATACTCTTTATAAGTAGGTTGCATCATCAGTTCTGACTTGAGCATACTGGATAGTAAAGTAATTCAAAACTATCCAGTACCTATGCTCAAGTCCGAACTGATGCGGCCTACGACTTCAATAAAGAGTATAAAAACACGCTCAATATTTTACGTTTGTGGCACAGTGTTAAAAACAAAACTCGCTAATTTCAACATCAGTTATTGTGCAAAGGAATATTATTTTGCATTTCCTTTCTTCTTCATGTTTCCACTTACTTTTTCTTCCCTCTCTCCTCATTCCCGCATCTAAACTTCGCTATCATCTTCATATTTTTTCTTCCCGCCCTTTGGTAGCCACTCCCTTAGCAGCTCTGTTTGCTTATGACCTCTCTATTTTCACCCTCTGTTGCTGTATCAATGTTTCCTCCACCATATCTCCGCACCATTGCACCAAAAAGATATTTTCTTGTTCCCTTGTTGCGCATTTGCCCCATTATTCTTTTTCTCTTACTTCCTCTACTCTTTCCTCACCCCATCTCCGTTTTCCTTCCTCTCCCCTTCCCAAATCTCATCACCTTCTATTTTCCGATACTCAACTCTATTCCTTTTTTCCCAATTCCTCTCCATTGTCCCCTTCATGTCCTTCATGTGTTCCACCCTCAGTTGTTATTACCACTGCGTCTTCGGCGTATGCCTGGGACCATATCTTCCTTCTTCCCACTACGATATCCCCTTGCCTTAATATTTTGTCATATGTCATATAGAAATTAAATAAGGCGAGAAATAAGGTTGCGCTAAAGTGAACACCCGTGTCGCAATCGTTTACATGTGCAAAACACTTCAGACTTTTCCCTCTCATCCTTATCCTCATTCTTGTCTCCCATATAATAATTCGTTGATTCCGTCCTTTAGCTTTTTATCTTTTCCCATCAGCATTCCGCCCTGTTTTCCTATTCTTTTGCCACCAACCTGTGCAGTACATATACAGTGCGTTCGACATAAGAGGGTCACCTCAATCTCTTGTTTATTTGGCGACATATGAACAATTTGTCAAATATAATTTTATATGACATCTATCCAATCGCAGATTGAAACTTCCGGCGCCACTTACGGTTTAACCGGAAATCGATGCAACTTTTGTTTTTCAAATGCAATGCAAAATATTCATATGGTTGATATACGAAAAATGGAGAAATGCTTGATTCAATATTTATGAAATCTAGCGGATAGATCGTAATGCCTCATATAAAATTATATTTGACATATTCTTCGTATCTCATCCAATAAAAGAGATAATATTAAGATGACCTCTTATCCCGAACGCACTGTATATATATTGAAACCACACAACCCGTTTACAAAACGGACAAATTAAAAAAAAACAATCCAAGAGATCTCAAGAAAAATGAGTACTCACAGATTAGGCAAATTAATTTCCATATCACCTGGTCCGGACAATGAGAATACGATAAACAACAAACCAAAGAGTTTACACAGAGCTGACACCTTAAAAACTCACTTTTAACACCTAACTTGAGTATCCAATAACTTGTTGGATGGGGTGAATTAACAAGGCTGATCGGGTGATAAAATTTTGAATTAACAACAAAAACTGGACCTGTCCTTTTAACAGCGGGACCGCATGTGTAAGTTTCAAACCGAAAAACTTGTCTTTATTCGGCGAAAACTTGCCCGTAATAATTTAGCGCAACAGTAACATACGCTTTTTCAATTGACCCTCAAACAGCATTACGCCGAGACATCCGCCCAAGGTTAAACAACCTCGTTTATTTTCCATTCTTCGTAGTTAAGAGTCACGCCATCTCCACTCATCCGTTCCATATCAATGTTCCTGAAGATTTTCGAAACACCGCTTCCTTGCCAGTATTGATAAACACCTATCTTCGGTATCTAGCACGTGGCGTTTTAAGTAAACAAAGCCAATTAATTTGTCCGATAACTACTTTACAAAACATATGGCTAAATAAAACTTTTACAATACGTCGAAGCTACGATGAAATATTCCGTTATTTATACGTTTTAAGATTTATGATATTAACTACAACAAATACAATTAACTGACTCTAAATTTACAATTAAAAAAACCTACATTAAAAGAACAATTTAACAAATTTTCCGTGTCTTTTTGAACAAAATTCTCCAGGTCCTATCAAATAAATTGAAACATTTGACACACAGGATGTCCCGACTGCTATTTCCAATGGGTAAACCGGAAATTATAAGTATATATCACGTAAATTTTTCACTATAGGGTGACTCGCTGTCATCTTCGGCATTATTTCAACCTAGAGGAACGACATCCCACAGTAGTTTACACAACAATACATATGCACTATGTATACTTAAAAAAACCTGCCAATGAAGGCTGTAACTATACACGTAATAAAATTTCTGCCCAAGGTCCATCGTGAGCGATTCGAAATATTTTGTATAATGACACCACCATGAATTTTGCAGAATGATATTTTTTGGACTATTCAATTCATCTAACATTTGTCACATTTCGACCAGTGAAATGTCGAGATTTCAAATTATTGAGCCAATGGGAACGAATTATAGTGACAATTCAACTCATGTATAAAAAATCGCATAAGCCGCAGTGAAATTGTCACTTTGACAGCGGCAAAAGTTACCTGCAACTTTTCCAGCGACAAATGCACTAGTAGTTTTTTCACTTATTCATTTTCGAACCAATTATCGCATTATCCTTTCCCATATGACTAGTTTGACGTCTGTCAGTAATTGATTAGTTATGTGAATTTCTTGTTCGTTAAATTGTCCTGCCGAATTACACTCGAGGTTTGTATTTAAACCGCGTAAATTTGTGTTGTTGCAATTCAAATCTGTTGCCTTTTAGCAATTGAACTCGAAAAACTGTCAACCTAAAAATGCTCCACCTGCGGTGTCGCATTTTTATTAGTTGATAGTTTTTCTCGTCTAATTGCTAGGCAACAGATTTTCATTACCTAAACAACCCAAATTTACTCGGTAAAATACAAACCTCTTGTGCAATTATAAGTGACAATTCAACTCATGTATAAAAAATCGCATAAGCCGCAGTGTAATTGTCACTTTGACAGAGGCAAAAGTTACCTGCAACTTTTCCAGCGACAAATGCACTAGTGGTTTTTTCACTTATTCATTTTGGAACAATTATCGCATTATCCTTTCCCATATGACTAGCTTGACGTCTGTCAATAATTGACTAGTTTGGTGAATTTCTTGTTCGTTAAATTGTCCTGCCGAATTACACTCGAGGTTTGTATTTAAACCGAGTAAATTTGGGTTGTTGCAACTCAAATCTGTTTCCTTTTAGCAATTCAACTCGAAAAACTGTCAACCTAAAAATGCTCCACCTGCGGTGTCGCATTTTTATTAGTTGACAGTTTTTCTCGTCTAATTGCTAGGCAACGGATTTTCATTACCTAAACAACCCAAATTTACTCTGTAAAATACAAACCTCTTGTGCAATTATAAGTGATAATTTCACGTGTGGTATTTCAGCGACAATTCAATGCGATTATTCAATGACATTTGTCAAACTTCCACCAGTGAAATGTCGCGAAATTTTGTCGTATTAACCGGAACATTCTTCTTAGTTTGTTAATCAATTTCGACAACCGACATCACCACATCTTTTAATTTAATCACTCACAACGAATTAGCTTGGAGCACAAAAGTTTGAATAGAATCAATAGCAAAATAAAAAGCAACTTCCGTAATTTATTTTGACGTTTATTGTTGTCATGGAAATACATTCGCGTGGGTAATTATGCTTAATTTTTCTTTTGATTCATTGAATAGCCCTCCGAATACCATTCGTAGTCGAAGTATTTGTAGATTATTTTTGAGCTGCTGCTCCACTCATGCTAGTTACGCTTTTTAATACCACTCGCGCAAGCGCTCGTGGTATTAATCAGCGTAACATTCGTGACAGCACCTCAAAAATATTCGACAATACTTCGACTACTTATGGTATTATATATGATAATACAATACTCTGAACAAAAACTTATAAAAACGTAAACAAACCACAATTAAGTTTAACACACCGTACGCGTTTTATCATCATCAACAATTAAAGATAAAATAGAAATTTAGCCCCATCTTTGTTTAATTACAAGTGCAAGTTAAAGTTTTACGAGATCTGATTGGCCTAATGGGACTCTCTCTCATCATTATTAATTTGTATTCAAATTTGTGTGCAAGGATAGGCCCGTGTCTAGGAATTTTTTTTCGCCTAAATATTTTCAGCACATTTTACCAAATGGTAAAATTTATTGTGGCACATATTGTCCGCTCGTTAGTACTTACTGAAGAGTGCAATTGGTGTAAAATTTGGGTAAAATTTATCTTAGAGTAGCGGCTCCTAAAATGTTCAGAGTGTAAGACTTACGAACATCAAACATATCTGTGTTTTCCTGTCTCTCCATTAGTCAATGAAATTGAGGTTAAACGGTTGTGGTATCATCGGCCTTTAGCAGAGTTGAAGTTGACCGCTCGGTGCACATAAATATCATTAGACTATCTTGTTGTGTGCACTGGTCCGTAGGCCCTAGACCGTACACAAAACACCACTACAAAAACCTAACCTCTTTCCCTTTACTTATTATCACGGCACAAAACTTCTCCCCAGCACAGAGGAGAGATTCGACTCTGCTCTCAGTTAACCTGTTAACTTCTAACAAATAGTGGGTCAAATCAAATACCTCCAAACAGAACTTCAAATTTTGAATAATTAAAAGGACTTTGGGCAAGCATCCAATATAAGCAAAAGGAAAATGGTACAAAAACACAAACAATTATTACAAATAGACTAAAATTAAGACTTAACTACTTACATTACTTTTCCGGGAATTGTAATCCAAATAAAAGGTACCCGTACACAAAAACAATTTTCAATAAACACACTTTACACTAACGACCGGGTAATCGCAGCATCCTCTCCTCGGGCAGACAAGGACGTTCCAATAAAAAAAAACTCAACTTCAAACTGACTCACGTTGAAAACACACTTATGGGGGCGCCGGCAAACACCTCTCCTTGCAAAACCTTTGATGACCAATACTTCAAAACGTAGAACAAAAACTAGCCGCGTATTCGACTTCAACACAAATAATTCAGGATGAAACTCGCAAACAACGAAATAAATTCTTCTACGAAACGTAACTCGGTGCTGACGTAGCAAAGAGAATTTAAATGAAAGTAGTTCTTCATTGACTGTGGCCAAAAGCGATTTAAACCTTCAAGGGACGTAGTTCTGCGTCAACCCTGGCTAAAAGCGATGCTTTTCTTCTTAACGTCCTATTCAAGGCGAAACCCTTCTTCCGAAAATCAAAATTATAACATCCTATCATACACAATTGACAATGAAGACTATCCCCTCAACGTACGTTAGTAGACCAAAATAATAGAGGTCGAATAATTTTTCTAACCAATTTCTTATCAGACATTAATTAACTAAAATACTAGGAAAAATAAAAATTCATCTATTTTAACTATACAGAAAGGCGATAAATCACATTCACCTGTCAATTAAATTAAGCATTTACAATTGATAACAGATAAAGACCAATACAAAATTCCTAGAAATTTCTACGTTAAATAAAAATGTAAACAAAAACAACCTTAACCGCTTTCTCGTATGGCATAAATACTCCCCATGCCGTTACATAGACCAACGACCAATTAATAAATTTAATTACAAAAGTTAATCACATAAAAAATCCCCCTTGTGTATCTTAATTAAGATTTCCGAAAATTTGATCCTGCCGGACGAAATAACACAGCAATATATAGCAGAAAAGTAGAAAAGAAATTACCTATATGTTTGTAAGTATCCTAAATTCACAGGTCTCTCGTTTTGTCATTTTAAACCATCATAAACTACAGCGTCTAGCGATAACTTCAAATTCAAAATTAAATGCACTACACCTATCTATTCATCACTTCATTCAATTTAAATCCTGTAGTTCCGGCCTTGAATTATAAGCGTCGCTAAAATACGATTGTCTTCGCCTTATTATCGAATTATGAACATGATATCGTTTAATTTTGGCATAGGCATACCGTGCTACTTGTTTTAGGATGGTGGAAATTATTGATTAAAACAAAACAAATGACTTGGATTAAAAATTAAAAATCCTATTGATTTAAGTTTAGTTTGCTCTCTAGGTAAGGTAAGGAACAAAATAAGTGAAGTCGTCGTAGCAACACTCCCGTTTTTGTGAAATATTGTTCTTGAAATACGATCCGCTGAAATACACTATGTAGAGTAACTCTGCTGTATGTCAAATGTAACAGAGTATTTGTAACACGTGGGAAAGGAAATGAGATTCATTAGGCATCTAAACGGCTTCCTTTGCGGTACAATACAAATATCTAGCATGCACAAAACACGAATACAAATTACTTCAGTTTAATTTAAATGGTTCGTAATATTGGTCGTTATTTGGAGATATGCGCATATAATAATGCTACTGATGAAACTCGCCAACAATTTTTTAGAGCTCAGTGTAACCTGTCATCATAAATAAAGAGTAGCGTTGAAATAAAAACTTATAGAAAAAAAACGAAATTCAAATAAAAGCAAGAAACAGACACCCTGAAAGTATATAACGGGAGTAACTTAAATAACCTTCAGGCACATGTGTATTGTATACACAAAAAGCACTAGCAAACAAGGCTATTACGGGGCCCTATATGTAATACATTGACCTACATCTTGAATCTGAAATAATACTTAGATCGACAAGTACTCTTCTTTAAAAATAAAAAAAAACATCTCTGTTTATGGTAAGTTTTAACGACAAGTTATCAGTCTAAATCGGGAAAAACAAATCACAACCAAAGACTTTTAAGTACCTACTTCTATAATTAATAGATTAACAAACATCGTAAGTGCTAAGAATAAAAAAAAAACACTTTTGGTGTATATGCACGATCATTAATCGCAATCAAAACTTGTAAAGGCCGAAATCTCTTATAAATGAATGGGATTAGGGACGTCCACCTCCATAAAGCGAACAGGGTTTTTATATACCTGTCACAGCCGGTTAAGCCATCATGACGTCACGCAAAAACTCCAACTCTGTTTCCGTTACACTTCTTTTCCAACTAATTATGATGAGTGATTAAATTATGCGCCAGTGTTGATGACCTCCTATATCTCACGCTCTATCGTAGAAGAAGGTCATCACACTTATTTAAATCATCTTGTACGAAGTATGGCAAATATAAATATACTTATACGTGCGATTAAAATATTTTGAGCGACACGTTCGCACCACATCGCTCTTTTTGTGCTTTCTGTATCTCATCGCCTCTACTATAGGTTTGCTTGGCTTCAGATATTCACAGTGTACTGCACTCTAGCAATCAACGTAATAAACATCTGTAATTGAAACATAAACAAAATGTATTGCCCGTCTATTCCTATTGATTCCTATTAATTAAGTTGGTACGTTACCTATGTCGTCAAGTATTTCTCGTTTGCATGCGTTACGAATCTCCTTTTTTCTCCGAAGAAATTGAGTTCAATACGTGAGATATTTCATAACGTTTTAGGTGGAAAAAATAGGCACAGTGGAGGAACTTTTATATGGTGATAAAAGAAGTCCATCAACATGTAGGTAAGGTGCCTTCACTTCTAAAATAATAGGACTTTG
Source organism: Photinus pyralis (assembly GCF_008802855.1). NCBI lineage: Eukaryota > Metazoa > Arthropoda > Insecta > Coleoptera > Lampyridae > Photinus > Photinus pyralis. Next base: position 35,838,151 of record NW_022170403.1, on the reverse strand, counting down.
TGACACTATTTTATTAAATGTTCAAAATGGTCTCCGCTAGTACACAGACAATAACAAGTCTGTGCTGAAATTCTTCACGGACATTAACAAAAGTGTCTCTTGTAATTTGTCTACATGTATGTGTCTATGAGCTCTTTATTTATTTATTTATTTATTATCCCTCTCTTGTTCTGGGCCCTCAACAGGGTTGCGCCCAATTACAGAATGACCCGCATAATCCTTTTTTTAAAGGTAACCTCTGCAGAAGGTTGTTCTATACTACTCCGGTAACTTACGAATTAGGAAAACTGCAGGAAAACCAACCTAATTCGTAGTAGCCGGCAGAATGCTCGAAACCGATCTAAGGTAATTTCCATCTCTCCCACAGATGAAAAATTCACCCAGGGTCGAACACCCGACCTCCGGATTTGTAGTCCAACGCTCTACCATTGAACCATAAAGCTGCTCTTGAATATTGCGAGGTGGAGTCTTATACACTACCGTTTTCAATTGTCTTCTAAGCCGGAAATCAAGCGGATCAAGTCTGGGGACCGTGGTGGCCATTGTGCGGTATCCCCTACCAGAGTTGGACTGGGTCAAGCATAGAGTGACCCAGTGACCCAGTTAGTTTACTGACCCAGTGACCCGGTGACCCAGTTGACCCGGTGACCCAGCTTGACCCGGTGACCCAGCTTGACCCGGTTTGACCCGGTGACCCAGCTTGACCCGGTGACCCAGCTTGACCCAGTGACCCATCTTGACCCAGCTTTACTCAGTGACCCGGTCTTGACCCGGTGGCCCAGTAATTAAATTATTGTTAGGTATCATCCAAAACAATTTCAAGTAACTTTTAATTTAAAAAAAAACTTCCTCAATAATATTCGCCAACAAGCACGTAGCCCAATTTCATTCAAGAGAACTAATACCTAAAAAAATCAAATACATTTGTTTATAGTTTGTAGTCAAGTAGTCAATGAAAGTATTTAAAGAAAAGATTTATTTGGATTAAGCTAACTAGTAGAAAAAAATTAAATGTGAATGAACACTTGTAAGCAAACTGGTAAGCCCTGAAGCAAAGAAATGAAGGAGGAAACTGGTTAGAAATAACATTATTCTAATACAATTCGGGACATGGAAAGTTTTTTACGGCAGTATTAAAGCAAACATCACAGAAATGGCAGTTGTCAAGCAATCGAGTATTATTTTCAACAAACCAGCATTTCATTTATTTCATAATCTGTACACTTGTACCGAGGGCACTGACTTAACTGCGTTATTCGATCAAACTAGGTTACTGGGTCGAATTGGGTCCCCAGGTGAAATTGTGGGTCGCTGGGTCAAACTGGGTCACTGGGTCAAACTGGGTCACTGGGTCTAACTGAAAAGAGTATGACGTGACCCAGCGACCCAGTGACCCAGTTTAATTCAGTGACCCAGTTGACCCAGTGACCCAGTCCAACTCTGCCAGTTCATGAGTTCATTTACCAGACTACGGTCGATTGAGCTACTGCCTAACAGCACTAGAGTATAATGCGACTTCTTTCTTATGCTGAAAGTGCAAATTTTCTTCGTCTAGCGGCACGTCCCAAGTGTTATCCAATTGATTCTCCAAAGGTCTTCTTTCAGAGTCTGGTACAATTCCATCGTTAAATTTCCTAAATTTCGATCATTTATTTGATTCCCAAGAATACCTGCCCAAACATTTGATTTTCTGTAGGAATTGGTTGCGATCTTCTCGAATCAAGTGTGGATTTTCGTTATTCCAGTACCTATAATTGTGTTTGTAAACAAATCCGTAAAGAAAAAAGTAGGTTCGGCGCTAAAGTATATAGAGGGTTTTGGAAAAATTAGGATCTTATGGCTACTTTTGTAGATAATTTTTTATGACCTCTAAAATGATGTGTCATTCGATTTGGTGGTAGCTCGGAGGGTGGGAGACAATGCTGAAACTAAGGTAAATCTTCCATTAAACTTCTACATAGGTATCTGAATAAACGTATTTTTGCAATTTTTGATCTTTCTCAAAGTTACGGGGTCCGTCAGAAAGGATGGATGTTTTTTGAACGGCTACTACTCAGGGTGGGGTGGTCCGATTGTGGTGGGGTACATCGCGTTTGAAAGAGGACGCGAGGAGTTTCAGTATCCATCATTGTGGATTGTCGAGTAATTTGTGTTTATCGTACGGAAATACTTCAAAAATGGAAGTTTTGCATCAAAAATTCCCAGGCTGATTAATTTCGCGTTTTGATGACATTCCCTGGCCTCCACGCCCTCCCTAACACGCGATTGTTTCTTGTGGGGGTACCTAAAATCGAATGTCTACATCAACAAGCCGCGAACAAGCAAGCGGTGCGAGAACTTCCGAGGCAGATGATGGCCAACCCGAACCGCTCTTCACGAGAGCGCCTGGATTCCTGCATTGCGGCACAATGGCGACATTTGAATAACATCACCTTCAACACTTCAACAATTTTTTTTCGTAACTCCCCATGTGTATGAACAATTTAAATAAATAATTTGTTGATTGCAATTACTTTGGACATTTTTTCTAAATCCATCCATCCTTTCTGACGGGCCCGTACACATATTTTTAGGTAAAAGTTCTAATATTTTCAAAAAACCCATGAAGCACGTAAGCAATAATAAGTCCAAATCCAAGGATTAAGAATGGGGGAAACCAAGGATCTACATACCTATGTGTCTCGTAAATAACCGTATAGGGTATATTTTTTTAGACGTAGAAAGAACAGGGAAAATGAAGGCCATCTGTTTTATCAACTTGCAGAGTATAGATAATTTTTCCCATGGTTAAAATTCTACACCAATTCTAACATATTTTGGGCAATTCGTATTGTTAAAAAACTAAAATTGGACATTTAGTAAAGAGCGTTTGCTATTGTGTGTATATTTTCCCGTCATCCTCTGAAATGGATTTCTTTTCTTTGCAAAAGTGCTTGGTTCAAAAATATTGTATAAAACCCGCCATTTAATACGTTGTGTTCCGAATGTCATGTCTTTATTATACTTGGACAAAAACGAAATTTGCCCTTTATTAATGAAATCTGTTTAATCTTAATTAAATCTAATTAGTTCACGATAGTCGATAATTTTTTTATGATACGTTCTCTCATAAATACCTAGGACCCTTCCTTTTGCGACTTCACGCGCTTTTTTTTAAAATTTTGTTTGTGTTATTAGTAATAATGTTATGGTTGCACCAAATTCAGAAAACTGTATATTACGAAACAGAGAATTAAAATTTATTAAAATGTTATTTTTATTTATTAGGTAGTCTATGCATATTTAAAACTTAGCCGCTGGTGTGATTTAGGTTAGAATTCGAAACACGGTTTTGAGGAAAAGAGGCGAGTTTTCGGTATAATTAATGTTACAGAACCAGTAAGTACTTTTCGAGTACTTTCCAAATCTGCACATAATATGGAGTGTTCCATTAAAAAAAACGTAAGTTTGATATGCCAATGGAATACAGTACGCCACTGGTGCACTCTGTATAATAGAGACCACACTGATTGTCGTATATTCGATTGCACTTATTTGCTTTGAAATATGTCCAGAATGTTTGTGCTTGAGACAGACTATGGTAGTAGGAGCTCCATCAAGTTAGCTCCCCCCCCCCCCCGTCCCAAAAAAAAAAGAATGTGTAATGAACATTTCTAGTAGTGCTACAGTTGTGGTATATTGTGCTGATCCAATTTTCATTTGTGCAGCTGATCTGGAAAATCTTTTTTTTTTAATTCAAACGCAGGGGCCAATTTGTCTCTCAGCCCCCCTGTTTATTAAGGTAAAAATTCCACTACTACTTTAACGAGTTGTACTCGATGCATATTGGATTGTGCCGGCCAAATATTCGAAAATGTCTTACCTCTTACGGTACTGGGTAGCATTTTCCGGGAAAATTTAAAATATATCCCCATGATAGACACCCTTATCTTGGACACAGTGTACATGCACATATGGTGCAGTAGTAGTGGAATTTGTACCTTAAAAAACCGGGAGGCTGAGAGTCAAATTGTTTTCAATTGCGTTTCAATTCAAGGAAAACTGATTTTTTGGATCAGCACAAATTAAAATTGGATCAACTCAACGTAGCACAACACTAGCAACATTTCCATTGCATTTTTTTTTAATTGCGGGGGCTAACTTGATGGAGCTGCTTTATTAACGTGATTCTAAATTCATTCTTGAATCTCCGTTCTAGATTAATAAGTGATGTGTACAGTCAAAATATAACAACTTTTTTGAATTTACTTTTCAAGTGATTTTAACGTTAGCCTTATGAATAGAATGCGAAGGAATAATATATCTATTAGAGAAAATGAGGTAGGTAACCTGTTGTGCCGCGGGAATGTGGGAAATTTTTATATCTACAAAAATGAATTAATAGTTATTTATTGTACAAGACGATAAAGGGATATTTTAACCATTGAGTGACAGATGTGCATTGCTTGTGCACTTATTGCACTTAGGTCAGATGTTCTTTTCTGACAGAAGCTCTCAATTATTTCAACTTCAACGCCGACTTTCATACATTTAAAACGGTTCTGCAAATCCATTTAAATTGAGTTTTCTCTGGAACTACTGATCGGATTTGAAAAATAAAAACAGTTCTAAAAACATAATATACATTCCTTTCGACCTATCTAACATTTACTACCTCTTCCCATTTAAAATTTTTGGGGTGCAATTCACCCCCTTCTCAGGGTTAAAGTGATGTAGGTACTATTATTTAATTTAGGTGCCCCCCTCAAAACTAAAATTGACGTGTTCGAGCGTTTTTGGCAACACTGTAGTTAACCGGGCAAAATTGGCATTGACTGTTTTCAGTGGGCCACCCTGTATATGCTTGACGGCGTGTTTCAGAACACAATTACAAGAATTGTGCCTATGAGCTTGATCTGACAGTACCTTCACATAATTTATGCGTTATTTTTACTTGAAGGGCAAACTCAAAACTATTAATTAAATAATACATTAACAATTTTAAAATATACGAACTTTTCAATCTAATAAATTAGTAGAGAGATAAAGAATAAGCACGTTAAAAAACGAGAAACGAATCTCTTTTTTCGAATGTCGTAAAGAAATGAGATAAACATAAATACTTTTTTTAGTTTTTGCTCCGCGGATGATATTCCTAAATAATAATTTATAATCAATACCCTAGCAAGCATAATTTATCAGATATGGTGAGGGGTTCGCTTGTAATAACAAAAAATCGTAATCTGATTTATCGTGTTTTCAGTATGCCGTAAATTCATAGCCCATATAAGAATCGCACTAGGAAATCAAATTACGTATGCATTTCCCCTTTATTATGTCTCTCTTATCTACGTTTCTTTATGTACCTATATCAGACTTCGTGAAAGAGTACGGGACGCCTGGAGCAGAAGAGGACCGTTTACCGCCACCTATATTTTTTACCGTTTATGGTTTAGTGTTTGTGGTAAGGTGGAGATAGATTGGTAGATGCCGAAAGTGTTCATAAATTCTATAGACCTAATGTTGTAAAAGGGCGCGTGAATATTTTCCAGCTATATTTACCGTTATTTATTGTAAAATGCGTTATGATTTAGAGTGTCGTTTAAATGTAACTTAGTCTTTCATAACCAGTGCATAATCGCCAAAAGAACTGGGAATTTGGCGGCAATTCTTCTTACGCTTTTTATTTAATTCATTAGGGGTTTGTTCGTTGATGTTATGGAGCTAGCTCGAAGTACACAGCGAACACGAGCCAGCCAGCTTACTCTGCGTTCCTACATCAAAGATGTTAAAAATATCTTTGACTGATTACTGACTTTTGTCTACTTTGTTTTCATATTATAATTTAGGTCTTCTAGTTTTGTTTACAACCAGATAGCCCACTTGGTTATTTCTTCTAGTCGCCATATTGCATTTATACGTCATTAAAAATTCAAAAAATTCAACGATTATTTTTTGAATAAATTTACGATTGCTGTGAACCAATGGCTTGTTATACATGGTTGAGCAGCTCTTTTTAGGATTTACTTATTGACGTATAAATCCTGGTAATGGCCGTAAGAAATAACAAAGTTAGATATAGTTGAAAAAGAACTATTAGACGAAATCCCCATGCATGCAGTTACTTTTATCTGAGACACCCTGTATATCAACCGCATTTATCGCATATGCACTTGAAGTGTACAGGACTACTGAAAATTTTATTTGTCTTATGACCTCCTGTAAAATACGGCAACTTGATTACAGATTTTGGCTCTGAACTTGACGCTCGTACTCACAAGGGATGGCACCATAGTGCCAGATCAATTTAATAATAAAATAATCCCTTTACTGTAATGAAATTAAACAACCTCATGTAGATGGGCGGCATTTCTTAGTTCTGGATTGTTTTTTTTTTGCTGCCATGACGTCGCTGTTTGCCCAAGAAACAAAAATGCTTAAAACTTAGCTTAAAATCGTACTTAATAACATTTTTGCACCTCTAGCTCACTAGACCCTATTAAATAACAACAGCTCTCGTATAGAATGGGCAATTATGGTTTGGGCTACACATTTCATTTTTGTGAAAAATTAAAATATGCCTAAAACGGGTAAATTTAGTATATGACATTATACATAAAACTGAAATAGTACTGTTTGATCTAAAGTGTCACCATCTTGAAAATATTTTAGATAGATTCTTTTGATCGACATTAGTGGTTTGTCAAATTTTCAAAATATTCCGATGTCTCATTTTCGAGATATAGATAGGCGGCATTCGTAGTAGAACACCCTCTATTTTAAGCCACTCTCTAATCTTCTAAAACATTCTAAAGCTCTTTAGAGTTTCTCTAGCCCTTAATTTCCCGTGATTCTCTGAACTCTCAAACTATGAAATGTATGTATGCAGTCCTACCCTCACAATCATACGAAACCACAGACATGAGATCTTACATAAAGTAGGAAAGTTGAAGCTTGAAGCGTTGTTAATAATAATTAAATTAAACAATATCAACAATTTTGGAATTCTAAGAAAAAATTTTCGAAACTGTGAAACTTTCATGCTTCCTCAAAATCTTAAAATTCTCTGAAATCTTTTTCAACTATTTCTGAAACTTTTCTTAAAATTCCCTAATGCATATCTACTGGTAGAAATACCTTGATTCGTGACAGCTTCTGAAACTCCATAAAGCTATCTAAACCCTCCAAAAATTCTTGGAAACTTTTTGACTCTCTTTGAACCTCTTTAAAATGTTGAAAGGTCTACGAGTATGTCCTCTGATGTGAGAATTTTTAAAAGAGAAATATTTTCTTTGGAGAAGAGAATACGTGAGGATGTGTTTACCAATACACTGCTTTTTTAATGGACCTTTTCCATGTTTGTGATCTTGATAAGACAATTTTCGGAAGATAAATTTATATCAGCAAAAATATATTTATGAGGAGGTCTGTTTCTAAATTATTTCCTATTTCAAAGCCTGGCAATACATTTTTAATATACTTCATGGCCCCACGATTTTTGAATTTATTTATTTAGCGATATTTTTCGGAGTTTGCGGATTAAAAAAAATAGTAATTTACATGAATGTCATTACTGACGAAGAAAAATTGGAGTACAAGACCGAGCATTTTAATTTTCTGGTCAAGTATAGTGTCATTTTACTGAGGAATTTTGTATTACGTTTTTCTCGAGATCCTCTTTTTTGATATATTAGTAATATTAATTAAATTTAAATTGTTATATAGTTTTTTTTTATTAATATTATGTCACTTTTGACAGGAGTCAAGTAAAGTGACAGATGGCAGGAAAGGTAATCAGATAAACTGTTACTGTCATTGTCATGGAAACTCAAATTTCCTGTCATAAAGTAGCCATGAAAATGAAGATTTCATGCCATTTCTGGAAAAGATATTTAGTTGACCTTGACTTTTCTACCCTTTTGTTGGTTTTAGGTACCAACCATAGCCAGATTTTTGTGAAACAGATTACCACTCGCTGTACTTTGAATTATTCGCATAAAAAAAGCTTTACGGGATCGTATAATAGAATTTATTCATTCTCTAATAACACAACACAATCTAATATCAAAAAGAAACTGTTGCACTTGCAATGCATCAAATAGCCTTCTTTTGAGGTTTAGATGTCTAGTTATTTCTTTCAAAAATGAACCACTGTTTGTAATCATTTTATATCAACCATTCGAAATTTATAGATCAACGAATCAATTATGTAACCATCTGGCACAGTTTTTATATTAAAATAAAGAGAGACTAAGACGTTCGTGGAGAGGGTATATACCTGTTAGTAATATGAAACTATATTGAAATAAAATACATAAATAAAAAATATACAAATTATTAATAGAAGCGGTATTGAAAATATTGTCGACGAAAAAATGAATACCAGATAGTTTCGTAGTGCCTGTGCACGTATTTTCGATAAATGTGGCCACTTAGGTAGTTTACACATGCTTACCAGAAGGTGTCAAACATTCACGACAGTTAGTAAAACATTTGTTAGCTATTTAAACACCTTTCGGCGGAAATATTATTTTTAAAAGAGGTGATAAATATTTAGAAAAGTAAACCAGGTAGTATAGCACAATAAAATAACCGACAAAACCGCTAGACGGATTAGAAAAATTAGGTTTGCAGATGCCCGAACATTTAAAGGTGCAATTACTTTGTATTTATTACCAGGACGTGACATTTCTTTAAAGTTTATTTTACGGAATAGACAGATGTGAAACACATTTGCGACGATACGACGAGGTGTTTTTGTGAGAATTTGCAAATTTCACACCATCAGTGTATGAAACCGAAGCTTAATTAAGAAAACCTGTAAACCTATTGTACTGCACGATTTACAATTAGAGTTATATGGATTCCAACTACCAGTCATTTCCGGAGTAAGAAAACCTAAAAACGCAATTTGTGTCGACAGGTTGCAGTAGTTAATAAAGACAGAACAAATATAGTTATAGGGTAATAAATTAAAAAAAAGCACCAGACGACGTGAGGCAACAAATGTTTCTTCAATTTTTTGCCATCAATAAAGTCGTTTTCTAATAGATATTTAAACCGCCAGGTTATAAAATTTTAGTATTATGTATTTTTAAAATCTATATATAATGTACGAGCAACTTTTGTGGGAGATTTTGTACTTTTACCGAAAACCAAATTATTTGTAATTGTAAAGTCCCATTTGATATCATTTTGGGTACAACTACCAAAAGATATCGTATATAAACGAAGATGTCCGAATAAACACACATCTTAAAGTTTATGATATAAACGAATACAAATGGCACTGTAACGATCAGGTAATATCTTGTTAAACTGTTTTTCTCAGACTTATACTGGACAATAAACTAGATTTATTCTGAATAATAAAATAAATCCGCCAATAAAAACTTTCCCAAATCGACAAATTATTGTGTTCCAGAAATGGTTTTTTGTGTTACTCACCACACATTCTATCATCTAAGATTATTCACCTAGAAAATAGTGGACGATAGGTAATAAAAATTCCCTTTGAATCGTTAAACTAAGGTACAGTCTAGAGTTTAATGTCAATAATGTTAATCGATTCAATTCGGTCTGGAAAGGTCAGTAAATTTCCCTGTAGTCACATTTTCTTTTCAAAATATATCGTGTTACAGCTTTTAATGAATGACGTCGTCCCTTTAACTAAGAAAAAATTGTATACGACATTTAATATATTTAGTGCAGCCCGAAAAAAGTATGATTTATTACACCTCGCGAAACCTCTTATTGTTTCATTTCGGACGGCGAATCAAAATCAGGAAGAACAATTAGGTAGATAAATGTAAAAACAGGAATAATTAAAGAGTACAAAGCTTTAAATTCATCATATTAAAAATAAGCGCCGAAATTATTAGGAAAACGAAAGAAAAACAAAAGGGTTCGGCGTGAGTCGCTTGTGAAGGGTTGTCAGTTGCGCTTCTAAATCAGGGCCCGCAAAAACAATGAAAGAGTCCCTTTGTTTCAGCACAGCAACATTACTAGCGCTTCCTTCGATAATCACTCATTCTGACACACCGTTTGATGGCCGTGTCTAAGTTATCGTATATAACTTTCGGAAAAATGAGATGGAATTATTAATTCCTACGGGAACTTGGCACTTCATGAGACTTTCAAATAATGCGGCTAATAAATAGTGATAGTGTCATTCTGGGCTAGTATTCTTTAAATATTCCTGTGTAACTTTATTCTAATCAGTACTATTTTGTTTCATAGATTCGGCTTTACAATAATCGTATGGTGGTTAAAAGAACCCTCATCCGCTATAAAAGCACTGTACTGCATCACTAAATACTCCTTTAATCGTGCCATTGTTTGCAAAATAGCAACTCATCAGTCATCAATTTCTGGAAATATTTTGAATTGTCTTAGTTAATATTATTTCCAATGAAGTAGATCCACAAGATTTTTTACTTACTGGAATAATTGTCTGCGATGAATCTTTTTGGGATCAAATTTCCCCCAGACAATTTTTTTAAGGCGAGTGATATTGAGTATGAATATCGTACTTTAGGAACATTGGGACAATAGCATTGATCCTTGAAGTCAATGATTGGCGAAGGTTTGACATCGCTGTCTCGTTTTGTTCTCAACTTAGACACAGACGGGCAGACGGACAAAACTATTACATAATTTCTTTCTAAAATAGGACCTACGTTGTGTTGTGTGTGTCGCCATTCGGCCAACATATAACCATAAAACGCAATAAATGGGGACAGTGGAATTTAATTAAAAACGTTAATAATAAACAATCAAATCCTAATTCAAATCACGGTTTTGCTCTTTTAATCACACGAGAGTTGCTCTACGGACTTCATTACAAAGAAGGAAAAAAGGGCCATTGAAAACCTTCCAGGAAATGTACTCACTTCTTTTCAATTTTGAATTTATAATTTTACATTATAATAGTTTTCAACCTGTAGGACAACATCGGGGGCTTTTCTTTGTTTTAATTTCATATACATAAGTGATATCGATCATTGGCTGACTAGGAACTTCGTTTAAATCAGCAAGGGTTAAGTGGAAGAACAGATGGTAGAGTTGTCAACTACCTGAACTACCAATCCGAACTTCGCCCTTACTATTATGTAATCATAATAGACGGTGTCAATTATAAAACTTGCAATCGGCCATATTTTCCAAACTAAATAAGATTGAAAATCGCGCAAAACCGTTTCGGGGGTCTCGTGGGGGAACCAGAATGACGTTATGAGTGACAACCGCTTAACCCCCAGCCCCCCTCTTCAAAAATCATAAATGGCAACCCCATACTTGTGACACATCGTTGGAAAGCTACTGAAAAATGCTTTCCAGTGGTACCAATAAAGTCAGTATTCATTAAGACAATTTAACAAAAATTTAATAATTAACAAAAAAAAACTAATGTTGACATTGAGGGATTTATGGCAAATTGGCCAAGAACTTCAACCTGAGCTGCTTCATTAAGCAATCTTGGTTGCTTTCTTTTTTTATTGATAACAGATCCCGTTTCTTCGAATTTAGCGACCAAATCTTGAACATAGGCATGGCTTAATTTTTATTTTTTTTTGGTTAATTACAAAATTTTTGTTAAATTGTCTTAATGAATATTGACTTCATTGGTACCACTGGAAAGCTTTCCAACGATGTTTCACAAGTATGGGGTTGCCATTTAGGATTTTTGAAGAGAGGGGACTGGGGCGTTAAGGGGTGGGGGGTTGTCACTCATAACGTCATTCTGGTTCTCCCTCGATACCCCCGAAACGGTTTTGCGCGATTTTCAATATCTTCTTTAGTTTGGAAAGTATGGCCGACTGCAGGTTTTAAAATTGACACCCTGTATATTTTAATACACCTGCATCAGAATCACGGTTTAAACACGCCTGAGCGTGCGAAAAAAGGCGATTAAAACACGCTGAAGTAACGTTACTTCAAATATGAAACTATAATCTGGGACTGAAATAAAAAATCCTCTCAGATCGCTTTCTAAAAATGCAAAAGATGCCTTTGGCTGGTATCCTTTGTTGAAAGTTTTCACAAACGCACGTGGTTTAGAGTAGGTATACTGCCAAATTTCTTCGATTTTTTAATCGCAGCATTGATTCAAGTTTTGAGTGAACGCCTCGATGAATGCACCATTAGAAGATTTAAATACCTTTGACATTTCCTTCATATATGCTAGCATTAACAATGCATTTAAGACTTGTTTAAAAGATGCTTTCCTTCATCCACGCCAACAACTTTTTATATTCTTTATAATAGACTTTTGCATTTGGATTTTGCAGGTACCAACTTTTTCTGTTTCTGCTAATGCAACAAGCCATTGAATTGAATGGACGGTGTATTATCTTTTTCAACCGAAATAATTGTATTTACAAAGACAACGATTTTTATAAGCATACGTCAAGTGACATTTTCACAGCAATCGTGGAATTACGAATAATCAGCCCACTTAATTAGAAATGTATTCGAATCAATATGATTTTATTTTATTTCCCTTATTTTTAACTTATATTGCAGGTATAATTGCTGGGCGCTAAATGGTTTGAGCATGCATGTCATCGCATTTCTAGGATGCGCGAGGGAAGGGTCATTCGCGTGCGTTACCTTTCACGTTATAGATTCTAACTCAAAAACGGTACTAGATCGAGCAATGGAGCGTCCATTTACAGTTAGTTAGATTGCCTACAAGAAAGGTTCTAAGGATAAAAGTCGTATATCTATTCGTTTTCGAAATACATGAAACCTAAGGAAAAATTTGTTTTCAAAAAATTAAAAACTTCATTCTAAGCAACAGCTCCGATTATGGTAATGTTTTAAAGTGGGTGTTTTTTTTTGTATTTTTTATTTTTAATTTCCAGAAATAATTTTTGTATATCGCTGAAATAATAATAACTGAATTTGCGGGAAACATTTTTTTAAACTTTTTTCGCAATATTAATTTATGAAAATGTCAGTTGTTTTTATTGAAAAATTAGAATCAACAATGTCATAAGGAGGAGGTTCTTTACACATAGATCACGATAAGGGGTCGAGTTGGAGGACTAGTTGGTAGAAATGGATTCCTTTCGTTGAGACCTTTCATTGGAGTCCCATAAACGATAAAATTACCCCCCTCCCAACCCCCTCTTTTGATTAGGAGTCAGCAAGAAAGGCTATAGTTGGTAGAAAACCGTTCCTTTTGTTGAGACCTTTCATTAGAATACCTTGAAAGATACAATTAGTTTCTACCCCCTCTCTCTTCCCTCGATCACATACTGATCTCGAAAAGGAGTCGCGCAGGAACGTTATAGTTTGTACAAACCAAGTCATTTCGACGAGACTTTTCATTAGAATACCATGAAGGGTAGAATGTGTGTTCACCCCTCGCCTCTCCCCCCATTTTGAAAAATTGCTACCACTAAAGGCATGCATATGCAAAATCTGAGATCTGAGACGTAAAAGTTATCCAAGTTTGACTGTAAAAAACAGTATCTCGGGAGATCATTCATGGGTGAAAGGGGGGGGGGGGGAGCTTGAGACGGCGAAATTCGATGACCGTGTGGTCATGAAGGGAAGGGGAAAACAAATTATGGACCATACATGTACAGTGTGTTCTATTTTGGTTGAGACTGCAATGTATCTCAGCTATTTTATAGATAGAGACTTGCGTTTTGTTTTGTGAAACTTATTTCAAACAGAGTCAATTCAGCTACGTTTGTTTCTGAGATACAGGGTGAAAACGAAAAGTTTGACTTTTTGGGATTTTAAGATAGGAAAAATGTACAAACTGCCTATTTTAGATATTTTTACGTTGAATCCAGTAGCGTGGTGAAACAAACGTTTTGCTCCAGCATTTTGAGATTTGACCCCAAGTTGGTATTTTTAAATGCAACACCCTTAACGTCAATATTTTACGTTCTTTTTCTTGATTACATTGATGTATCACAATCTATCTTTTTTATAATATTAACCATGAAGCACAAAAAAAAAATATTTTTTACGGTTTGTAAATTGTAGGTCATGGATTCATGAAGATTTTGTTTTATTTATTATGTCAATGGTAACTAAAACCAATCAATAAAAATCGCTGACGGTAGAAGCATGTCATTTGAAAATTTTGAAAAATTTGATATAATAAGAATATAATATTTAATCATAAGAAAAAGTACAGGTTGTGGTACATCTGTCCAATCAGGAAGAAGAATGCAAAAATTGCCGATGAGTGTTACATTTAAAAAATACTAACTGTGGGTCAACTTTTTTTTCACTACGCCACTGGATTCTACGTAAAAATATCTAAAACAGACAGTTTTTACCTTATTTCCTACACGAGTAGTAAAATATGATAACGTCTCAAAAGTCAAACTTTTCGTTTTTACCCTGATGTGTTTCAGAAACAAACGTGGCTAGATTGATTCTGTTTGTGGCATTAAGAGTTTCACAAGAAAGTGGAAGAGGGTCGCAAAAACCGCAAGTCTCTAAGTATCTTTAAAAATAGTGGAAATACATCTGCATACTGATGCATCTTTTTCCAAAAGAATTTAATGCATGGCCAACAGTTAATACACATATCGGCAGATTCTCATTCAAGACGGTGAAATCATAAATTTAATTAAATTATTTGGGTTGGCTAAATTGGTCTGTGTGATACATACATCACCAATTACCTACTACCTGCTAAGTGGTAATATATTTTCTGCTTGTAATTTGAATCGATTTAGATGTAAATATTGCAATTTCATAAAAATGTCGATAACAGAAAGTTCCAATATCTAAAACTTAAAAAAGGCTGTCGCATAATGAGCTGTATTGAAATTTATTTAGGTCCCTAGGCCGCTAAAAACATCTACCGTTCAGTTATGCTAATAAGTTTATAAAAAGGGAATTATAAACGCTGTAAAAATATTCACCGACTATTCGCTCACTAATTTGCATATGATTTTCTTTAAAAAAATTTTGAAATAAAAGCGGGCCTAGGTTATCTGCACATTATCCTGATTTACATAATGACGGTATTTATGAGAAGATTTTAATATATCCATCGCGTTTGGTTTATTCCGTTTGTTAATTGAACGTAGGTACCTACCGTCAAAGTATGAGACGTTGAAAGATCAGAACCGCGCGCGTCGATAAAAATTTTCCGGAATTAAGTTTCTAAAATAAAGCGGCAGCAAGGGGCAGAGCAAAAAAAAGTGGAATAAATGCCGCAGATGGAAATAATGGAAACTCTTAATGACACACCTACCCTTCAGACTTAGAAAGTTGCGTTACAAAATTGCATCAGAAGGTTTTATAAAAGTTTTATCCGAAATATAAATATACATGACTGCCTATAACATCAGAATTGCGCAAATTGTGCCGAAATAGTGTGCCAACGACGGTGAGCCCTATCCCTCTCTTGCACATTATTAAACTAGAAGCTCATTTAACGTTTTTAACGTTTGCACCTTTATTTAATGCTGCAGGGGCCGTGTTTATTTTCTTTTCGCAGCCGTTCTTAAGGTGCTTATTAAATTTCAGTGCTTAATAATCGCATTAAGGTACCCCTTCGAGAAAATCTATTGTTTGAAATTTCTTTTGCAGAAGGAAACCTCGTTGCAAAACGCTTTATTAACGAGCTTTTTTTTCTTGTTAAAAATATTACGTTACTTACACTTAAATAATTAAAATTGCTTTTTAGAAATTAAATTCTGGGGAGTTTAGATTCATTTTTATTCGCAAATGAAGATAATTGGCTTTTATAAAGTACGCATATTTATCTATTCTATTGAATAATTTCTTACGAAATTAGCACAAGCGTATGGTATATTGTTTACTGCAGCGTACTGTTTACTTCCAATGAAGCTATTTTTCTTTTTTACGTGGCGATTGACGTTGTAATTTAGTAGCGTTAGTCAAAAGAACTCTGATGATAAAGTGTAGTTAATCAATTATTGTCACTTCAAAACAAAAGCCACCATTAAATTCGGCATTAAACATCGCTATTTGATAGGTCACCGGAATTACTATTACCTACTTGGCGATTAATGATTTTTACAATTTTACCTAATTTTTAGTTAGTAAAGTAAGTATTGGAGCGGAAAAATCGATTTGTTTCCATCTTAAAACTGAAACAGAAAATAAAAAATATTAAGTGATCCAGTGTAAGTGACGTATTTAAAACAATGTAAGGTGTTTTTCACAAGATAATCCATCATGTATTAGAATTTCTATTTCTATACGTTGAAAGTTCGTATATTTTCTAAGTAAAATATTTCCTTCCTTATTTAATTTAATGCATTTATAAATGGGAATGGGATACAGTTGAGTAGGACTGACACCGTTAATGTATTACTGTGAGCGTCAATACAATGGGAGACAGACCTGCGAACCATTTTAAAAGTTTGTTAATGAAGCCGGCAGCAAATGAAGATAAATGATACAGATATTGGATTAAGTTGATGCTGTGAAGTCTTTAGGTAAAAACGTACTCAAAACGTGTGTCACGGTAGATATAAACTTATTTTTTCTCGTTTTTATTATTAATGTTCATAGGAACTACAGATCCGTTTATTTTTGGGGATCTTAATGAACCAAATTTAAAAGTGGGGTTCCTGTAGAAATCTGAAGGTATAAATTGTACATATAAAGTACAGTTTTTAAACCACAATAGCGTAGTAAATTATTGGGCACTACTTGAGGCAAACGTAGGTAAAGTTTGTCGCGAATTTGTAATAGCATATACCAATCATTGATGTTTTATACAGTGCAATCAATAATGAGTTGCTGCGCCACTTCAATGAATTATGACGTTAGTAATCATTTGCCTCAATAGGCATTATAGTGCACCAATACTAAAACATAACTTTACAATTCAAAACAAAGTAAACTTTTGCCGTTTGACCATATTTAACCTAAATCAGCGATTTAACCACCTTGAGAGTTTCCTCGGATTTTTCGGACTTTGCTCAAGACGAGCAAGAACACCTTCTACAACTACCTTATTAGCAATCACTAAGTGTCTAGGTGACTTCCCAGAAGCAAGACTTCCTGTATGTTAAACCGCTTAAGTAAACGATGAACATTTCGGCGTATATTGTGGTAATCCTCAATGGTCGAGAAACGTTTCTCGCAACTCCTGTATACACAAACGCATCGAGTATTCCCAAACTCCATTTTTTCGTCCCATTACGGATACAGGACTGCAAACACATCTTATTCTCTTCTAAAGTAAAAGGCATGTCGGAGTAAACCTATTACTTATTACACGCTAAAACTAACATGTATAAATTGTGCACAGCTCTTGTGCAGATAAAGGGCATTTTTTTAACCCCCCCCCCCACCCTCTAGCTCGTACTTTGATAAGAGGGCAGAAAGAAGGGCAGTAGTTGGTAGAAAACGGGTCCTTTCGTTGAGACCTTTAATACAATAATACAATGTGAGATAACATTAATTTTAACCCCCCCCCCCCCTAAGACCCCGTCGCTCACTGATCTCGAAAAAGAGTCGCACGGGAAAGTTATAGTTTGTACAAACCAATTTATTTCGATGAAACCTTTCATTAGAATACCATGAAGGGTAGAACATGTATAAAACAATAAACAATAAAAAAACACTGAGACATTGGATGGTTAATCGTTGCTTTTTGGTTTGGTGTACGTTGAAACGTAACCGCTTATTGTTTGGTGATTGGTAGTTTTGCCGTATTTGAGCGTATTATTGCAGTTCCCAGTTGTAAAGTTTGGTGGAAGATTAGTTGCTGTTAGTTGAGTGCTCTAAGTGTTCTAAGAGATTTGTTTAAAGTGAATGTTTAAGTCGAATTAAAGAAGTGAAGTTTACGGAGGAGGTAGTTGGAGTGTTAACAAAGAGCCAATATTACATCTGTAATTACAACGAGCCCAGTGTCGTCTAAATCGAAATGCAAACGAAAGAAGTGAAGTTCCTAATTATAATCATTTGGTGTTTGTGTTTGAGCGTCATCTAATGAAAATCGCATTATTCTCGGATATTTTGGATTATTAGCACTATTTAATTAATTGTTTCAGTCGATCGCTTGTTGTGTGTTATGGCCCTGAGTGCCTCTTTTTATTTCAGCCTTATTGATTGATTTTGTCTAATAAATTTGTTTTATCTCTGGTGTCCCACAAGGGTCGAACTTTGGCCCACTCCTGTTTTTACTATTCATGGATGATATTACCGACGTTATTCGCTCCGAGAAGCTATTATTTACTGACGATCTGAAGGTGTTTTACTCTATATCCACAATAGAAGATTGTCATTTCTTACAACTTCAACTCGATAAATTGCAAGAGTGGTGCGATAGAAATCAGCTTGCATTAAATATATCAAAATGTGCTATTGTTTCGTTCAATCGAAGAAAGAATTGACTATACATTACAAAACAAAATGATCCAACGTTTAGGAGAATTTAAGGATCTTGGGGTCTTGTTTGATGCCAAATTGTCATTTAAACCACACATTAATAAAATTATAGTTGACGCTTTCAAACTGCTTGGTTTTGTGATTAGAAATTTTAGGCCATTTAAAAGCACTCTCACTTTGAAAATGCTTTACTATTCGTTAATTCGGACTAAGCTCGAATATGCCTCAATAGTATGGCAGCCAATCTATAACAATCATACGAATGCCATTGAAGCTGTTCAGCGCAAATTTTGCAAATATCTATTCTTTAAAAATCATGGAATATATCCTGAAAGAAACCTTGATCATCAAGCTCTGCTATCAATGTCGGGCATGGTGTCATTAGAACTGCGTCGGAAAGAATGTAGTCTTGCGTTCCTGTATAAATTGTTACAAGACGACATTGATGCACCGGATTTATTAAGAATGTTGAACTTTCATATTCCTCGAGGGAACTACCGTGGCAATAATACGTTTTATTTACCTACAGCCAAGACAAATTTATTAAAGAGGTCCCCAATATGCACAATTTGCAAAATTTGTAACATGCATGTTGAAAACTATGCTATAATACATATGAATAGTTCATGTATACGACATATTTTTTAGATTACTTAGTTTACCTACATATGTTTTTTTTTCTTCTTCTCTATTCTATTCGTATTTTTTATGATAATTGATAAGCAGTGTTTGGAAGAGCTTTATGCCGATATGTTAATACATTTTCCTTTATATCGTATTTTAGTTTTTGGTTGGATAATGATTATTTTTTAGTTAATGCACACATATTGATACAGCTCCTTTTTTTTTATACAGTGTGTAAAGCGATGGGGTATACAAGAGGGAAATTTTTTTAAAATATTGTTTTATGAAAAAAATTTATTCTTCATGATATTTTTTGCTTGCTTTGAAAGTACCAATAATGTTTAGATAATCTAAAATTTATTTATAGGAATCTGGAAAAATAATAAAATTAATTTTTTTTATTGAAAGTTATTCTACATTATAATTAAGATAGAGTATTGCTATCCAACCACAAACAATCGAAACGTTATTGGTACTTTCAAAGCAAACAAAACATATTATGAAGAATAAATTTTTTTCATAAATCAATATTAAAAAAAAATTCCCTCGTATACCCCATCGCTTTACACACTGTATATAGTTCTATTTCTATTCAGTTAAAATATTAAGTTTTATTTGTATGTTTATTCTTTGATTATTTTTAATTTTGTCATAGCCTGTTAAATGTATTTTGTTTTGTAATATGGCTTTGTCCAATAAGTGGATGTATATCTGTTGGGCAAATAAATATTATTATTATTTATTTATTTATTTATTTATTTATTATTATCTGGAAATGTTCTATGTTGTGTTTAATCGAGTCCAAATTATGACCCAGGAAATAAGGATTTTCTGTTGGTATTCAAAAATGTTAATCATTTCGTATGATTTTGTTAGCACCTGTGTTTAATTGAGATAACTTGTGGGTGGTTTAGTGAGTGTTTGCCATTGCACATAGCAATATTATTTTGTATGCGTAAAGGTTGATTCTCACTTAACATAACGTTTCCATACCATATCCTTTCCATAACCATTCCGTAAATTATTATACCTAGGAAATTGACCTTTAAGTGATATGTGCGTAAGACATTCAGTCGCGCGCTAATACACATTCGTCTTCCATATGTGAACGGAAAGGAGAATGTGTATTAGCGCGCGGCTGAATGTCTTACGCACATTTCACTTAAAGGTCAATTTCATAGGTATAATAATTTACGGAATGGTTATGGAAAGGATATGGTATGGAAACGTTATGTTAAGTGAGAATCAACCTTAAGTCGGTAAGAATGCACATTAAAATTCATGAATCTTGAGCTTGATTAAAATAAACGCTTTCAATACATTACGTGAAAAATAAGACAGGAAGTATGATTTCAGAAAGCAATTTGTTACCCTAGACTAGACTTTCGTGTCTTTACAGAATTCGATACATGTACCTATGACTGAAAAGTATGAACAGACAGCGACATGGTTTACGATTCTGTTGACAAGTGAGGCAAGTATTTTGATATGTGTCCTGGAAGGGATTGAATGAATAAAATTGTGATATAAATTGAAAATTGTATAGGCACTGTAAATAAGAGCAGACTAGAATCTGGAAACAGGCACAAAAAGGTGCGCCATATGATTAATATTATTGGGCAGCAGAAAGTAATACCTAGTTCAACAGATATTGCAATATAGTACTTTATGATTGCCACCTGTACACGTTTGATCTAGAAATGATGATGAAAAAAAGTGCAATGTGTCACAGTTGGGATTACAACCGTCAGTGATGTCTATGCAGTTATTAAAGTAGGATTAGTAGGGTAGTTTTCTTGCGTAAGCAACGTAGGTGTAGGTTTTATACTGTACATAGTGGCAACGTGCAAATAAGTTCTGTTAAATCTATTGTCATTCAAGTGTGGACATTATCTCCGAGTCTTATTTCAATTAATGTTCTCAAGCAGAAAATGCTTGACAGGCGCTTCTTCTGATGTCCTTTCACAACTGATTTCTCCCTCGTCCTTAACCTCACCGAATTACAAAACTTCAAGAACTGGAAATAAATGAGGCCTACTATACCTATAAGCATCCGCCGCTGAGTTCCTTTTAATTAAAATGACGTTCTTAATATTTTTCAATTTTGAGTGAAATTAAACGGCGTGTTCTTGTAAAAAATGAAGAGCGCACTCGCGTTTTATGATCGCCTTCCTCTTTGCTTCCTTCCGCGTGCCATTAATTGAAAACATTGTTTCTCTTGCGGTCGTCGTTCGAAGCAATTAGCGGCGGTACTCTCTCTCTTCTCGTCATATTCGATCGATATTAACATGGCATTCTTTAATCTCGAACTTATTATCATTCTCGGTCCATATCAATCAGAACTACTACAAACTGGTCTTGTTTTTTCTCATCAGTATTCCGCTTCGCTGTTTAGGACGCCGCGACGCTTAACGACGGCAATATTTGGGTTTGACATAACCAGTTAGTCCGTATTAATAACTTTGCTTCAGTTTTCAAGAAGAAGCGAATAGAAAAATGACAAATTTATTCTTATAACGAAATTGTTTTCCTCAGTTTATTATAACGAAGGTAGTGGCTGGAAAAATGCATGTTGACGACAGCATGTAAATTGAAGTTTGTATAAATTACTTTTACATACATTAACTAAATAGAACGTCGTCGAATTGGTCGACTATTTTTTTGCTAGAAAACACAATTAAGGTAGTCGACGACGTGACATATATCGCAAGGGAAAATTGCGTCAGGAGGGTGCAACCCCGCCCACATGTAAGACGTTGAAGAAGTAAGATAATATTTTGCTTTCCGTATTCAACCTCTATCCGAAAGTTTGTAACTCGGAAGATATATTTCAGAGCAATGCGGTATAACGACATGGTGTAATTGCCTCTAATTACTTGTAAAATTACCTTGTGGCATAAAAGATGTGGCTGAGAACTGCGGAAGTTTTTCGAGGGAGTCGTTCCGCGCTACGGAAATGAACCCGTTCTTGCCAGCCGTGTTTTTAAAACACATTTCGTATTGCACTCATAAATAAATATTTCTGATCTTATTATTGTTTCATTAAAGACGTAATAATGAGTTAATTAAATTTGAAACTCTCTCATCAGAAATACATAAAGTTGGCTCCTCGGTTATGGCTGCTTCTGATCTTTTACATTATTTTGTTTGAAGTTTACGGTTTTTCGCGGAAGGAATGGGTCAACTAATTTCTAAAACTGTTTCCATATGTTTTCAGCTGAGTACTTTAGGTGAGCATAAACGGCTCAGATACCTTTTCTAAATTGTCATAAAATAATAATAATTTTAAAGTGCAAAAGTAATTTATTTAGACTTTTCAAGTACATGGCTTGTGATCTCAAATTGTATGCGCACCAAGCTAAAAGTCAAGGATTTTCTGTATATTCATAAATTTTACAGTTAAACTCTGCGCTAGTTGTTACTTACTTGACGTAAATTATGATAGCAATAAACATTTGGAACCTGAATTCTTTTTCAATTTTACTATTTTAAATATTTATTTTAAATTATATACGTTGTCGGATGTTACGGCATGGTTTATTTACGAGGAAGCCAATAAAATTTAAATAAATTTATTTGTTGTAAGGTGAAGTATTTTGGTTTGTTCCGATTGTTGCACAATCTCTCGAAGTGTCATCTAAAAATAAAATTAATTATTAACCCAGTTTCTTGTAATTAAAAGGTTTTACTCGTTTCTCTTATGTAATTCCTTGCTTTATTGCTTCTCTTCGGGTCAATTCCTCTAACACTTGACCAAACACATTATGTTCATTTAAAGCGCCAGCATATTAACATAAAAATATTCATGACATGGTCAGACAAACAAATCGCGGAAGAAATAGTGGTTTGGTGTACAAGCTGCGGTTTCATAAATCTATAATCTGGCAGCTCACCAGAAAAATTGATCTGGGGATATACCTTGTTGTCTTTTAAGATAATTTACCAATACATTTTCATTTTCTTAATATTATATTTATTAAATTGTTATTAAACAAAAATCAAATTAGATACATGAAAATGAATGTTCTGAGATAAAGGGACTCGATTGGATTGGGGGGGGGGGGGGCATTGGCATACCACTGACAGTTCGTGTGAGATGCTCTCTATACTATATTCTTAAGATGTCCATAGGTGATCAGAATGTGCTGCGACAAGCCCTGGTGCTATTTCGACGAAACTAAACCAGTATCGCATTTTCTAATAATTATACGTAGAGTTTTGTGATTATCACAATTTTACATTCGATTTGTTTATATACCAACAACATTCTTTCTAGAATAATCTTAGAATGTTATCGAGTGCTCAAGGACGCTTCAGAATGTTCTTGAACAAACACGTCATACTTCTAGGAAAGATTACGTGTCATCCCCCTTCGTTCTTTATCACCGATGATTAATCTTTCATGGCGCTTCAATGTCTATCGTGCGTTATAGAATATTCGCTACACTGCCCCCTTCTTAAAACTGTTGCATCTCACAACACGGACGACAGTTGTAGCTGAGACACAGTCTATTTCTCGGAACGTTGCAGGTAGATTTCTCGATGCGCCCAAACCGGAACTTGAATTCTACGGCAATACCCCTGGATATCTTGGCGTCCTTGGCTATGCGGTAAGCCAAAGCGTACTATGCTGGTCCTTCAAACAAATCCTTAGATTCCTCACGAACAACACCACAGCGTGCCGTTTGCGTTCAAGAGTGCCATAATTTCCGCGAAAGTGGGCTGTGGTCTCACATTTTCCTCTTGTAGGTGTTCCCCGGGCTCAATCTGTTCCGCGTATGGAGCCAACCGATGTATATGCAGTTATGCACTACCACTGGTTTTCCTCGTGGTAGTTTCTGTATCCGATATATTAAGTCGTTTATTCTCTTCACGACTGTATACGGTCCTTCCCAAGCTCTTTGTAATTTCGGGGATGTCTCGCGTCTCCTCTGCGGACGATACAACCAAACCAGATCTCCAGGTTGGTAACCATCAGCTGGAGCCTTCGCGTCGTACTGCACTTTCATTCTGTCGCTTGCCACGTGCATATTATGGCGAACTTTATCATGGATGGCACCCAATTTTCCACGCACTCGTTGCCCACGGTTTCTTTTTGGCCGGGTCTTGTGCCAAATTGCAAATCGCACTGCAACCGGAGTTCTCGGCCAACAGCACCGAAACTGGGATCTGTTCTGTAGTGTCTTGCATAGCAGAACGGTTCGCCAATACAGATATTTCTCCCAATCTCGCAGGTGGTCGGACACAACTACTTCCTCATTGTCCCTTTAAAGCGTTATACCATTCAGTCTGACTGTGGGTGTAAAGCAGTGATTCTGGTCTTTCGAATGCCCAATAGTTGACACAGGCTTTAGAACAGTTCCGATTCAAAATTTTGTCCCTTGTAGTTCCAGGAGTAAGTATTCCAAATGTGCTAAAAAGTTCTTTTACCAGAACGTCTGCCACAGTGATCGCTTCTTGATTTGGTAGAGCATATGCTTTTGTCCGATATCAGCGGCTATTCCTTCAAATGTACTGCCCTCATTATACTGTCTCATTGGTGCTTTATTCTTTCCTACTGGTCCGTTTCTTGTGGCACAAACTGCACATTTTCTGCACCATTTCTTCACATCTTGTTTGCAATTTATCCAGTAGAATGTTAGAATCGGTCCCGCAAGGTCAAGGTTTTCGTCACTCTTCGATGCCGAATTCCCTCGTAATATATCATTGTGAATATGTCTTAAAAGGCCATCTTCTAACTGTAGCGAGTCCCACTGAGCCCAATACGCCTTTAAAACTGGACCACATCAAGATATCCGTTCTCAGGTTGGCCGTTTCTCTTCCATTTTCCAGTTTGTCATCAGATGCAAGTCACGGTCATTTTCTTGAGCTGTCCGGAGTTGTGGTGCCCAGTTCTCATCTACCAGTGTAGTGCGCCGTGGGTGTTGTTTTTCTTTTAATTTGTGTTCTACTTGTGAGCAGTGTCGAAAATCCTCAGGACATGGTCTAGATAAGGCATCGGTATTACGATGGTTTCGTCCCGCACGGTGTACGAAATCCTACTCTTACAGTCTCGCAACCTTGTCCTTCTGGGCTCTTACATTGTAAAAAAGTAATAACCATCGAAATACGATGTTTATCTTTTGATAACTTTGATAATTTTTGTAACGTACACTTTTTGAAATTGACATTTTCAAAACTTAATTAACCAAATAATTGAGACGAAACACGATGACCTTTGCTCGAATCCTTTAGTAGTTTTCGAGCTTTATCGTGTTACTGTTCACTCTATCTAATAGCTAGTTTTTTTAATTACCAAAGAGTAAGGTTGCTGTACGGAAATTGACATTGAAGTTCGTATACTTACTGATTTTTTTAATTTTTCAGAATTTTCGGTTCTCTGAATTTTTTGAATTTGTTTAATTTGTTCGAAATCCTCGTTTCTTTTTAGCGCATTTCCACAAAAATAAAAAAAAAATGCGCTATTGTGGCCACTTTGTCCGTCCGTCCGTCCGTCCGTCCGTCCGCTAACTTTGCGACGCTACTAGTTTTTTTATCTTAAGAGCTATTGTTCTACTTTTTTCGCTATTTGGTTCGTTATGGTGTCGAGTCTTGTACCAAGGAAGGAATTTTTTCTGTACCGCTTACAAAAAAAGTTATTGTAAAAAAAAACAAAAAACCGTTTTTTACATGTTCCATAATTTTACACTTTTGCCGTTTATTAACGATCCTAGAAATCGTTTATAATTTTGCATTGCTATCTGTCGCCTGCCGGTTGGTCTCTCCGTCTGTTCCTTTGTCTGTCTGTCCATCTATCTGTCCGTGTGAACGATAACTTTGTTTAGAATGTTCGATCGCTTTTACATCTCCGTTAGTTATGAACTGAATTGCATGAAATTCAATATGGGCATAGATTTAGCCATATAATACGCAATGCCAAAATTTGGATCGAATCGATTCAAAATTCACAGTGCCCTTTTCGCATCTCGACCATTTATAAACCGAATTGCAAACTTTTTTACTTATAAAAGTATTTGAATGAAATTTGATACATAGGCACTTGGAAAAAAGGAAAATCAAACGCCAATTTCAAAATTTGGTTTTGCGCATGCGCAGTGCCAACTTTTTTATTTATGGAAGAATTTAAACGAAATTTGATACATAGGCACTTGGGATAAAGGAAAATCAAAAGCCAATTTCAAAATTTGGTTTTGCGCATGCGCAGTGCCAACTTTTTTATTTATGGAAGAATTTAAACGAAATTTGATACATAAGCACTTCGAATAAAGGGAAATCAAACGCCAATTTCAAAATTTGGTTTTGCGCATGCGCAGTGCCAACTTTTTTATTTATGGAAGAATTTAAACGAAATTTATCCATAGGCACTTGGGATAAAGGAAAATCAAACGCCAATTTCCAAATTTGGTTTTGCGCATGCGCAGTGCCAACTTTTTTATTTATGGAAGAATTTAAATGAAATGTGATACATAGGCACTTGGAATAAAGGAAAATCTAGCGCCAGTTTAAAAATTTTATTTTGCGCATGCGCCGTGCCAACTTTTTTATCTATGGAACTATTTAAGTGAAATTTGATACTTAGGCGCTTGGAACAAAGGAAAATCTAACATTAGTTTTAAAATTTAGGTTTGCGCATGCGCAATTCCAACTTTCTTATTTAGAAAAGCATTGAAATGAAATTCTTCTCATAAACTGAAATTGAAGTAGCACGTCAACAATGGATTGCCCATGTGCAACGCTATCTTTCATATTTGTGGCCGGATTTTACGATTTTAACAGAAGTTGCATCTTACAAATGGGAAATGAATGCAAGTGGAAATGCGCTTTATGTAAATCGTTTACGATTACTTTTTAACTTGTTAATTTTTTTAGATTTAGTCTAATTTTAATTTTTAGTCCTGTTTATATTTTTCCCTTAATTTAATTACTTTATTTAATTTTTTTATGATTTCTTTTAAAACCTTGTTTTACGTAACTCTAGAAAATGTTGCCAACATTTCTCAGATCAGAATATAAAATTGTGTTCACCTGTTTTCATTATGTAGTGCTTTTTATTTTAATACTTTTATATATTTTCTAAGGAAAAAAGTAATTAAAGTAAAAAGTCTTAGGAATCGGCTGACGAATGAAGTGTTCACAAGCGCTACAGATACTAAAAAATATTCATGGGTCTAGATTCTGGGTGACCTATGATTACAGTGTTACATTCTTTTAAATTCAGATAAATCAAACTCCCATCAGCTGTAACTTCCTCTTCAAGTGTATAATCGTTACCAGAATAACCACCATGGGATAATGTCCTGGACAGCAATGGAGAGAGGGCTGTTCTCAAGGTCTGTAAAAGCTTTAACCGCATTGCCTGAATTGTTTCTTGAAGTATAAGGCGGTTGACCATTGGAAGATCCTTCAACTGTGCCGGGATATATTTGCCG
Source organism: Photinus pyralis (assembly GCF_008802855.1). Lineage (NCBI taxonomy): Eukaryota > Metazoa > Arthropoda > Insecta > Coleoptera > Lampyridae > Photinus > Photinus pyralis. The sequence goes on along the minus strand of NW_022170403.1, from coordinate 35,810,774 downwards.
AAACCTTCACTGTCATCGGACAGTACTTTTGTTAAAGTACAAGTCCGGCCTTCAGTTATTTTCTGCAATTTTTCTATTGCTCCCTCAACTTTTGAAAGTTTGTTTTGGTGGCGGCGTCTTTTCGTCATAGGAGATTGAATCACTGGGGCAAGTGGTGTTTGCTCTGGTCTTCCTTTTTAAAAACAAAAATTTCCCCTTTAACCGATTCCATTGCTGGTCATCTGAAACAAAAGACATACAATAGTATTTCAAAACCTCAATTAACGAACTGTATTTGTTTAAAGTTATTTGTACTGTATGTTGTTCACGTGTTCTCGTTTAATTGCCTACTGGTGAATGTTTCGTTTTAGGTTCCCCAAACATCGGAAGATCGGCTGCAAATACAAGAAGTTTCGGAACCAAATTGAATTTTCTCTGCTGCCGAGCTTTAGATGAGAAACACGTTACCATAAAACGTCCACCTGGAAGTTCCTCAGAGTTTCACAACGACAAAGGAAATTACAGTGTAATCCTTTTGGCTTTGGTGGATGCCGATTCTAAATTTCTATACATAGATGTATGGATACTAATGGAAGAGTCAAGGACGAAAGTGCTTTCCGATTATCATCGCTTAAAATGGATAACAATACACTACTTTTTCCAGATGATTACACAATAGGAAATATGCATGTATTTTTTTAAATTTTTTTAATCGCTTTTTCACATCGTTCTAACATAGTAAAAAGTGTTAACACTGTTAAGAACAATTCAATTGTAATTGTAAAATAATATTTAAAACATTGACTATATTCCATGTGTTTGAACGCCACCATTTTCAGCGGGCCTTGGACGACGTCACAGGCCATGACCAGTATTTGTTTACTTTTAGTGTTATACAGATGTACAGTTGTAATAGCTATTCAGACCATGGAAAAAGCTAAAAAACCATTTTATAGGTATTGTGTATTGTACCATAGTGCAAAAACACTATTAGAAATATTCTTGATAAAGTGTTTTTTGCAGTTCCAAGAGGACGACTCTCATGAGAGTTCTCATTGTTTTTTACGGTTAGTGAACCCTAAAACAACCTTTTTCAACAATTGTGCCGTTGATTCTTGCAAATCGACGGACTGTGGAATTTTTTTTCAAAATCCGAAGAATTTTCTTAGTTAACAAACGGAATAATTTCCAAAATACCACAAGGAATGCAAATCTATAGTAGGCGAATGGAAAGCTCTCGGAAAGACCTACAGTAAAAAAAAAACATCCAAATCCGATTAATAGTTAACGAGAAATGAGCTTTTGACTTCGGACTTGTCTTCGAGGTAACCAAAAATGAATTTGCATCGAACGATTCTTTAAGCGTGAACTTTTTAATGCTTCTATTTGACCAAAATGTAAGATTTTTATTAATCAGAGCGCCAAGCGCCTAATATAGAGTTGTTAGTCCTTGTTATTTTTCGGGAGTTATTCCATTTTTTGACTTCTGCTCGTGTAAAATCTAGTAAAACTAACCTCCAGAAGCTAACGGCTGGTACTGCGTACCTGGTCAACTTCTGGACATCCTGTTGTACTAACCATTCTCAAAAGCTTGGTATCTTAGGGCGGTGCTTTGTACCTATGTTCTGAGGACCATCCTGATTTATTACTAATCTCCAGATTCCTGTATACCTTTTGAGTTAATTAAAAGCCCATTCTATTTATTTTCCCCTTTACTAAAACTTTGTTAATTGGTTCAATTACATAGTAATCAAATACCTTTTTTGTACTCATTGAATGGAAAGATAATGTTTCCAAGCATCCTCGATGCACGGGAAAACGACTTTCCCGCATCGCGGTGTTTTTTAGTTTCCGCTGGAGAGAAGGGGTTATGCGCGTTCTTCGGTTGGTAGTACTTTTTGAAGTCAACGAACGTCATGTCATGGTTAACTGTCATCTGCTGTAAAATCAATTAAACCGTTGGTTGAGGGTATTTAGTGCGATTAATCGGAAACAGACGTACAGTAAGTTTGACGTAAATATATAAACAAGAACATAACGCAATCAAATTATTTTTCAGAATTGGAACTCAAGAAAAAGTAAAATTTATTGTTAAAACGTCTTAAAATGTGACCAGTGATATTCTGCAACTATTCGCATATGCAGTTTAAGAAAGCACATATTAACACACACAAAGCTTCCAACGATTTTAAATGTAACGAGTGTATTTACGCAACTCAAGATATTCAGTGCAAACGATGCAATGCCGTGACCAGTAGCACTCATTGCAAAGGCAAAATATGTATTAACCAAAGATGTGGAAGTTTTAAATGTGACCCAGTGCATTATTAAAAGTGGGTAGTTACAAAATTATGTTACCAACCAAACATATGATTGTGTTACCAACTCATGATTAAAAAAAAGGTAATTTACAAAACTTTATTAATTTTGACCTTTTTTTACGCAATTCGTTACAAAAAATATTGTACCTAACTCTTTCGGAAAGAATTTTCCCGCATTCGCACTAAATGCAGCACTCCCTACGGTCGTGCTGCAAACAAAGTGCTCATGCGGGAAAATTAACTTACCGAACTTGTTAGGTAAATAACTATTTCCATATTACAAAGGTAGAATCCACCTGTATTATTATACTAAATAATAAACAATAAGGTCACTCACCTATTGTTTGAACATTAATTTCATTAACTACTTATAATTTATTTAGGCGTTATTTATCCTTCAGATTGTTAAGGAGTTTCACAAACACAAGCACCCGATAAGTGTCTATCGTCAACTGGAGGTGTCACACTGACCGTCAACTTCGGTAACAATCCATTGACGTGCGGAGCCAGTCAACATAGGCGTGCTAATGTAGATTTATTCTTATGTATTAAGAACAATACATATATGTATTAAGCGACCTCTGCTTTCAACTGGTTTTACTACCGAACCCTGCTGCGATTTGAGCTACCCGAGCACTTTGAACATTCTGACTACAATTAGAACTCAAATCTTTCTTATCTTATTTCATATGAGATAATTTAATTTCGAGAATGTCTCTTGTAAACTTAAAGTGAGAACATTAGCATCATGTAGTTAAAATGGTCACTATTTAATGCAAAATGTCAATAACAATGTTGTGTTAGATTTTGCACTCATCTAATGGAACACTCTGTTTCCCTTTATCGTTGTTTATATCGCGCTCCGCGTCCCATTTGAAATAAGTATGACAGATGTAAATAGAATGTACAATCATCTGTTTCACTTTATCTATCCTCGTGGTTAAAGTGATCATTTCATCTATCCTTATGGTTAAAGAGCGGCTTAGCCTACTCATTCAAACCTATTAAAACATCAATTTCACATATGCTATAAAATAAACATAATTTAGCTTCTTTGTATTTATCATTCTTATGTTTTTATTTGTTTGCAGGTATGGGCTATAACGTACAAAGATGACCAGTAAAGGGTATGTAGTTAAATGCTTATCCAACACGGATTTAGGTCCATGCACACCTGATTTGTCAAGAAATTGCGACCACTGTACCCCACAGTTTTTGTACTCTGTGTATATTTCTCATTCCAAAGATTAAATTTGATCTAAAAACCAAGTGCAGACTAATATTGTACATATAATTCCACTAATATACCAGTTATGTTCGTCTGTTCCTCTTCTCTTCCGAAAACATTTAACTGAAACCATTCAAACTTTGCCGTTAAGTACACTATGGCCTATATACATATTCTGCACGTCTGCGTTTTGGTTCCGAATTACTTGCTCTTCAAGTTCCGCAGCAAACACACCTTGGATGTCAAAAATAATTAGGAGTTTTTCCACACAGGTTTTCTTGTATGTCGTCGCGAAGATGCAGTGGTACATCTTTTGGTCATGAGAACGAAATTTCCACTTTCCCGCTTGATCTGAAGGTTATCTCTGCTTTCCTGCCTGTCGATCATGACGATTTCGGATTACGTTTTAATCACATTTGTGAGGAACTAAAAATTATTAAGACTATTAGGAGTTAACCTGGTCTCAGGAGCCCAATTAATTAAGAAGGACTAGTCTGATTAATTACGAAAGCACGAATAAGAATGGTCATATCAGAAAATTTAATTTTTTAGTAAATTTAAATATTTGGTTTTCCAATTTGCTCGTTAAATGTCCCAAACTGGCGTCGAAATTAAAATACGTTGTACGTATTACTGATTATCGTACCGTACCACATACAACCTGAAAGTTATTCGCTCAGGCTGCTCTAGTAGTTCAGACACATTTTGCCATCGCATTCATATTTTTCAATTAGACAATTGACATTTATTTCTGCCCCTTTTAATTGCATTCAGAAAATTAATGTTTCACGTATCAGTATCGCTGCTTTGCTTGTGGTATGGAAAATACAACTGCAACAATAGAACACTTGTGGAGTTGTTTTTTTATTTGTTACTAGTGGACCCGCCTATTACTCAAAGTCTCGCTCCCGGATAGGATATAATTCTTAAATTGTTTTTAATGTGTTATATGTTATATTTATATATGTTTGTTTGATATGACTTGTCTTATATCCAAATCTTGTGATCAACTAGACCAAATATATATTATTATTATTATTATAAGCTCCGTTTCGGCGACTACACCGCCTCACCTCGTCCAAATCTTCTGCTACCGGATGGGGCATAAGCTCGGTTTTGGCGGTTGCGCCGCCTCACCTCACACAGAGTTATTCAAGTTTCATCGCAATCAGATGAATGGTTTAGGCAGGAAGAGCAAACAGGCAAACATTTTTATTTATATAGATAAGTTGCGCTTTCATTGAATTCGATATTTAATATAATGAGTATAGTTCCGATAAAGTATGAATTTTTAGTTGATGCAATTGGTGGACGAGCGGCGTCGTAGCAAATACGTATAATTAATAGCGCCCAACAGTACACCAATGCAATATGCTAGCAAAAATTTAATGTTTTACTTACGTAATAAATTCATCATTTGTCGTTGGTATTTCAAATGGAACTGGGCCATTATACGTCGAATGGGTTACAAAATTGTGGAAAGCTGCATTTACAGCAAAAAGCAACTAAAATACGGTTGAATATAAAGACAAACGTTAATTACGAGGAAAGGTTTGTGTGTAAAGAAGCTTTATAACCGTTCTGGTTCTGGACGATTTGAAAGAGGAAATAGTTCGAAAGATTGGTAGCTGAATAAAAAAGGTTAAGTATACTAAAATCGAAGAATGTTAAAGTGGTAATAAAAATGCTCATTCCGTGAAGTCACAAGATATGTGTTATACCACTAAAAATAACGCTACACCGATGTACAAATAAATTACATTTCACTATAGGTGCATGGACGAAAAATGCATATCTAACAAATAATAAAACGATATAAAGTGGATAATAAGATATGCTAATTTATTCATATAACCTTTTTATGTCAGAATTGTATAAATTTACGTTTGTCGTGTTCTATACACAGTTTTGTATGGTATAGAAATACATATGAATGAATAATGAAGTACCAAAAGAAAGACTGTAAAATTAACAACCAAGTACCTGTTTTTACGACGACATTATGGATGTAGCTGTAGCTTTTTATAAACAATGCAATAATTTTAGTGAGCAAACGGTAACACGCCCTATTTAAACTGACGAAGTTTAACTACTTTGCCTTGAGTACAATAATTTATAGTTTTACAAAAAAATCGGCCGTAAAATAACGCGTGAGTTTGGGAAACGGAATCTAAGACTTTATGTGTACAAAACTCAGGTTAAGAACCTCCCAACAAATAACCTCTCAATAAGCGAACGTTAAATTTCGTCATAAAACGGCTCTGAACTACATTCCTCTTAAGTTTATAACCGGTGTAGAGCATCGCTTGCGTCTTCTTCTGACAGATAATAGCTCAACGGCGCGGCCCGGCGTCTCTTTTACTAAATTACTTATTCCTGTTTAACAATTGCATCGAAACATAGTAACAACTTCATCGGTTCCCGTTCCAACTAAGTAATAATTTCCACGAAATGAAATTTTTGTGTTCTGTGAAAATTGTCAGTCTTTTCTCTCTCTTTTTCCGAAAGCTACAAGGAAACGTAAAGAAACTAGTTGGCAAACAAGTCTTGCAGTTTTGATAAATAAAATTTGAATCTAGAGGGAGACTGGTGAAAGCACTTGGTGAGTTTTTTCGAGGCAAAGGGTTGTTGATAGCGGAAAATTTGTCAATTATCATCATGTAACAGTTTTATTATTATATCAACATTTTGTTCGTATTTCCATTTCAATCACCCTGTTTATAACTTTTCTATTCTGTGGTAGTCACCTTTTGTAACCTTCACATTCGTTTATTTCCGTACCTGCCCGTTTTAATGTTGTATATTTCTATTATTGGTCTAAAAGCCAATTTCCGCTTTAGATAACCTATGTAATTTGATACCGTAACCATATATGGTATTGTAAGCTTCGATTGACCGCGTTATTGGTCGGAGCAAAACATCGTTGTTTCATTGGGGCCGGAAATGGAAAAATTCAGCGTGTTTTACTTGCTAACCCGAAGAGAACGGTCGTGCGGTTCATCCTGATTTAAGTGCTAATTTAGTTCCTGTTCATTTGTTTTCAACAATTTGGCGAAAGCATCTTTAAAAAAAACAAGTGAACCATCATTGTACCTGCCATTTCTTTTTGGGCATGGTAACCATTTAATCCGAAAGGAGTTCTTCTAAAGGAACGTAAGCATAATTGGGACCATTCTGACAACGATCGTAGGATAACTTCCATTCACTTTCGTACGTTCACGAAGCTCTTTTATTTTCCGTTGACTCCATGTAGAGAGTTCACGTATTGGGGTCAAGAACTACGATCCGACTGTTTACCTGTGAAACGAAACTATAGACCACATTGTGTTGCGGGTAAGGGGGCATAGGAAAGTAAATCGACTAAGTACTGGAGTGCAGTGTGTCCGATCTAGCATCAAACCATTGAAATAACTTAATGGCCGAGTCGTACATATCTTGAAGCCGCTACCTTGCTTCCGATACTTTGTGTAACACTTAGAGCAGCATTTGTCATTCAACGTGCAACCATATACCAGGACCTGTGGAAAAGAAGACCTAAATATTGATCGTACGGTGATGTAGCATTGTTAAACCTTTTTGTAAATTTGTGTGTTTGCATTTGACCCACCTCGGTGGTGATCAATTGATAATTGGCCTGCATAGAGCCAAGATTATTACTGTTGTTGGTAAGCTTGACATTTTTGGGGTACAATATTTTAGCTAGTCAAAAGATTACTCTCGTTATGGAGTGATAACAATTTATGTAAGGTACGAACGAGCTCGTAAGAACCGAATAATTTCATTGCCCACTCAAGCTATAAATTAAGGTATCTATTTTCAATTTAATTCATTATTTTGCCACTGTAACGATATTTGTGTGTTAACTCCAGAGATTCTGGTGTATTTTATTCAACATTTTATGGGAAATTTTATGTAAACCCCTTCTTTTGTTAACTTTGGGAGGATTCATATTTTGAGTTGCTGCTTACCTTAAATAAGATTATGAATTCCCAGTGGGGAATCTAGGTTGTGCAATTTTGAATTTATTTCATGGTGCAGTGCACCGAATAAAACTTTTTATTTGTGGGTCATTAGTTGCCTATTTTAAAGCTAAAGCTACCTTTCCTAGTTCCGGTAGTGTAAGCGAAACTTAAATTGGAATTAGGTGGCGCCCAGGAAATTTACAAGAAGCCACAAAAGTAAGTAGTGAAGATTTATTTGGAATCGATGATATATGATGAGCCATTACCAAATGTATTAATTCTGTCACCCACTACCCTGTGTATTGGTCTTGCTCTCTCCGCTGTTTACTATTTGGTCAACAGAGCTAGCTGGCCGGTCAGCGGCGTGTGTTTTTTTTTTATTATTAAAGCACATGGTATTTTGTAGCGCCTAGCATTTTGCAGCTTGCGCGTTATAAAAATTGGCGCCTCAACTAAAGTGGCCTGGTTTGTCATTGAAATTTTCATTATAAAAATTGGCTCTTCAACTTTAGTGGCCTTGTTTTTGAATTAATTTTAACATTTGTTTTTGTGTAACCATAAAAAGGTGGAGAATTATAAACAATTGGCAATCGCTTCAAGTAAGATTTTAATCACTTTTAATTTGTACAATTTTTACTCAACTTTTGAATTTGAACTCGATCCAAAGAAGTCTGAACCTACTGTACTTCTGTTTTCATTGTGTGACTTAGTTCACTTTTATTATATGGTGTATTTGTATTAGGTGTTATTACCTAATCATTATTATCATTGTTTTTGAATATTATAAATTACTATTATGGCGATGGACATTAATCGCTTACGAGACACTGAACTGCAGTATGAAGTCGAAATCAGGGGTGGTCAAGTAGGGTCAACTGTCACTGAAAGTAGGAACATCCTTAGGAAGCTCTTAGAGTTGGAGAAAGCACCTGGCTATGTCGCTCCGATATATCCCTTCTCTTTTGATGACGATTTGGTAGCTTTAACAGAGCTAGCCCATAATTTACAAACTCGTATCGACTCTTTTGAAGATGCTTATGGGGGTGGTTCTTACCTCTCAATTGTAACTATGTTTGCACATGCCGACAGACGCTTACACCGGACTCGAACATTACTGACCCTGACTCCTGAACAAACCCTTAAGATTTCGGAATTAGTTACTGTTTTTCGTCAACTTCGGGCATCGTTAGATAACAAAGCCTTCCGCTTCAACGATACTATTTTATTACCATCTGCTGCACCTATTACTACTTCAACACCTACTCGAACTACTGCAGAGGTGCACCCTAAATTATCTGTTCATAGCACTCCTGTGCACAAATGGGGAATTAAATTTTCGGGAGATAGTAAAGGGGAGACTTTGAACTCTTTCTTGGACAGGGTGGAACGTATGGCTCGCGCGCGCGGGGGTGATACCTTAACACTCTTCGAAACCGCCTACGATTTATTCGATGGAATTGCAAGTACTTGGTATAATGTCAACTCTTACCGAGCGACGTCATGGGAACACCTGACCCAATTATTGAGGGACGCTTTCTTACCCCCTCATTATCAAGAGGATTTACTGGATGAAATTAAGGCAAGAATCCAGGGACCCAACGAAAAAGTCGATATTTATTTTGCCGTAATGCAGGGACTTTTTGCTAGATTATTAAATCCACCCACCGAACGCGAACAAACGCGAATTATTCGTCGAAACCTTTTGCCCTTTTACCTTACGAAACTTGGACCAAATGTACCGGACACTCTGGACGGACTTTTGCTTGAATGCCATCGTTTTGACGCTATTAGACAAGATTTAGCTCGACACGACGCTTTACGTACTCAGACTCGTTTACCATTATTGGAGCCAGGTTTTAGCTGCCCCAATCAACGACCTACCACCTCACGTTTTCCTATTCACTCAATGGAAACGCGTGAGTCACCATGTTTCAATTGTCAACGATTAGGACATAACCGTGTGGATTGCCCGGAACCCAGACAATTGTTCTGCTATAAATGTGGAACCACTGGGGTTACTATTCGTTCATGTACATTCTGTTCGGGAAACGGACCACGAAACGCTCGTTAGGTTGTCGCGAGGTTTCGGAGGTTCCGACAACCAAATTTTTGAAATCTTCTTCCAAACCCAAATTAGACTTTTTACTTCAACATGTCAATAACGATTTAAGACCTTATGTTAAACTCACCATATTAAACCTTCCTTTAATAGGATTGTTAGATTCCGGCGCTTCGCGCTCATTTATTAATCAAGACCTTTGCTTTAAATTACAACAACTTAATTTAAAATTTGTGGAACAACTTACTTCGTGTACCGTTGCTAATAGTGTTGATGCACAGTCCATCGGTTACATCATAGCTCCGTTAACTTTAAAAGATAGGACCGTGATATTAAATTTGCTTGTTATGCCTTCTTTAACTACCGACTTGATCCTTGGAATTGATTTCTGGGATAGGATGGGAATTATTCCCAACGTTTCTGACGATTGTTGGCATTTTGTTGCTACAACTCCAACAACTGTACCGAGCTTGGCTATTATCGACCAACCACATCTTACTGCTGAGCAACAGAAATCCTTAGCTATCCTCCTTGATCAGAAATTCGAAGCCATGGGGACCCAGTTAGGTGTCACTACAGTGGGGAAACATGAGATACGCCTTGTCGAGGGTGCGACACCCCTTAAACAACGCTATTACCCCGTTAACCCTATTAAACAAAAGATTATCAACACCTGCATCGATGAGATGTTGAGAGACCACGTCATAGAACCATCTAATAGTCCGTGGGCTTCACCTGTATGTTTAATCCCGAAGAAAGATAATACCTATCGCTTCTGCGTGGATTATCGCAAGCTTAATTCTTTGACTGTGAAAGACTCATTTCCTCTTCCCTATATTTCTACCATTCTTGACCAACTTCGAGACGCTCGCTACCTTAGTTCGCTCGACATCAAGGCGGCCTACTGGCAAGTCGAGGTGACCGAATCTTCCCGACCTTATACGGCCTTCACTGTGCCTGGGCGAGGACTTTTTCAGTTTCGTCGTATGCCCTTCGGTCTCACCAACGCCCCAGCCACCTTCCAACGCATAATCGACACCGTGTTAGGACCCGAACTGCAACCTAATGTCCTCGTATATTTGGACGATGTCATCATCGTTTCCCAGGACTTCGATTCGCATCTGCGAATTTTGCAAACCGTCTTCGATAAACTACGTGCTGCAGGGTTCATTCTTAACAAGGACAAATGTCATTTTTGCCGTTCTGAGCTGAAATACCTAGGGTATGTGGTCGACGCTCATGGATTGCATCCGGACCCAGACAAAGTAAAAGCTATTCTCAATATTACCTCTCCTACTAATCTTCAGGAAGTTAGACGTTTCTTAGGTACCTGTAGTTGGTACAGAAGATTTATACCGGAATTTTCAACTATTGTATCACCTTTAACCCGACTTCTTAAGAAGGATGTTAAATTCGATTGGACTTCAGAATGTGAAGAAGCCTTTGTGCAATTAAAACAACTTTTAGCTACTGCACCCATACTTCACTGTCCTGACTTCACCAAATCTTTCATTTTACAGACCGACGCTTCAGCCTATGGTCTAGGCGCCGTTTTAACTCAGACTTTTCCCGATGGAGAACGAGTGATTTGTTATTTGTCTCGATCCTTGTCCCATGCGGAACGTAACTATAGCACCACTGAACGCGAGTGTTTAGCTGTCATTTGGGGAGTGGAGCAACTTCGCCACTACCTCGAGGGAGTTTCATTTACCGTGGTAACCGACCACCATTCTCTCCTATGGCTTCATTCTCTTAAAGATCCCCAGGGACGCTTAGCACGCTGGGCACTTCGTCTTCAACCGTACACGTTTACCCTGGTACATCGTAAAGGTAAGGACAATGTGGTACCTGATCTTTTATCACGCACCGTACCCATCGTCGATGCTATTACCCCTTCGGACGAAACTGTCAATCCCGAAGAATTTCGTAACTCCACCGACCCTTGGTACCGTGGTATGTTTGATCGACTGGAACTACATCCGCAGAAATACCCTGGATGGAATACGAGGAATGGTCTACTGTACAAGTACGTTCAAACCGCTTCGGACACCCGAGACTATGAAAAATGGAAACTCGTTGTTCCCAATAATTTTCGCCGTGCCATTATACGAGAATGCCACAACAATGTCACATCTGGACACTTCGGAGTGTATAAAACTTTCTGGCGTATTCACCAACGTTACTATTGGCCCAGAATGCTTCTTGACACCAAACGTTTTATTAGACGCTGTTCCACTTGTGCGGAACAGAAGCCTGAACAACTACGACCTGCTGGTCTTATGGGATCTCACCCTAGGATTTACGAGCCTTGGCAAATGATCAGTTTAGACTTCATTGGTCCCTTACCACGTTCTACTCAGGGACGCACTCACCTTTTGGTTGTCTCTGATTATTTGAGTAAGTTTGTACTTCTTTTCCCCGTAAGGACTGCGAATGCCCAAACTTTGGTCAAGTGCATTGAAGAGTCCGTGTTTCTTGTGTATGGAGTACCTCAACATATTATTTGCGACAACGGTGTGCAAATGCGCAGCCGTCTTTTTATGAACCTTTGTGACCGTTATCATGTTAAAGTCCGTTTTACACCCTTTTATCACCCTCAAGCCGATCCTGCGGAACGTGTGAACCGGGTGGTAAAGCAACTCATTTCCACTTATATTAAGGACAATCATCGACATTGGGATGTCAATTTAGCTTCGATTGCCTGTGCCATTAGAACCTCTAAACACGAAACCATTGGTGTTACTCCCTACCGTGCTAATTTTGGGAAAGAATTTCGTATTCGAGGGGACAGCTTCGACACTGACTTGACTGACAATGAACCAATTGATGTTGAACAACGACTAGCCCAACAACAACAACTTTACACTAAAATAGTCGAACGGATTAGGAATACTCATGACCGAAACAAGCGAACCTATGACTTACGACGAAGGCATGTAACTTATGAGATTGGAGATCAGGTCTGGCGTAAAAACAAGTCTATTTCAGACGCCACTAAGGATTATTCTGCTAAATTAGCTCCTCGATTTTTAGGACCCTTTACGATTGATCGTAAAGTAGGGTATCTCACTTACGCTTTGAGGGATGCTGATAGAAAACCCGCAGGCCTGTGGCATGTCCAAGATCTTAAGCCCTAT
>NW_022170403.1:35750816-35797988 GCF_008802855.1 Photinus pyralis | reverse complement strand
ATTCTTTAATCTCGAACTTATTATCATTCTCGGTCCATATCAATCAGAACTACTACAAACTGGTCTTGTTTTTTCTCATCAGTATTCCGCTTCGCTGTTTAGGACGCCGCGACGCTTAACGACGGCAATATTTGGGTTTGACATAACCAGTTAGTCCGTATTAATAACTTTGCTTCAGTTTTCAAGAAGAAGCGAATAGAAAAATGACAAATTTATTCTTATAACGAAATTGTTTTCCTCAGTTTATTATAACGAAGGTAGTGGCTGGAAAAATGCATGTTGACGACAGCATGTAAATTGAAGTTTGTATAAATTACTTTTACATACATTAACTAAATAGAACGTCGTCGAATTGGTCGACTATTTTTTTGCTAGAAAACACAATTAAGGTAGTCGACGACGTGACATATATCGCAAGGGAAAATTGCGTCAGGAGGGTGCAACCCCGCCCACATGTAAGACGTTGAAGAAGTAAGATAATATTTTGCTTTCCGTATTCAACCTCTATCCGAAAGTTTGTAACTCGGAAGATATATTTCAGAGCAATGCGGTATAACGACATGGTGTAATTGCCTCTAATTACTTGTAAAATTACCTTGTGGCATAAAAGATGTGGCTGAGAACTGCGGAAGTTTTTCGAGGGAGTCGTTCCGCGCTACGGAAATGAACCCGTTCTTGCCAGCCGTGTTTTTAAAACACATTTCGTATTGCACTCATAAATAAATATTTCTGATCTTATTATTGTTTCATTAAAGACGTAATAATGAGTTAATTAAATTTGAAACTCTCTCATCAGAAATACATAAAGTTGGCTCCTCGGTTATGGCTGCTTCTGATCTTTTACATTATTTTGTTTGAAGTTTACGGTTTTTCGCGGAAGGAATGGGTCAACTAATTTCTAAAACTGTTTCCATATGTTTTCAGCTGAGTACTTTAGGTGAGCATAAACGGCTCAGATACCTTTTCTAAATTGTCATAAAATAATAATAATTTTAAAGTGCAAAAGTAATTTATTTAGACTTTTCAAGTACATGGCTTGTGATCTCAAATTGTATGCGCACCAAGCTAAAAGTCAAGGATTTTCTGTATATTCATAAATTTTACAGTTAAACTCTGCGCTAGTTGTTACTTACTTGACGTAAATTATGATAGCAATAAACATTTGGAACCTGAATTCTTTTTCAATTTTACTATTTTAAATATTTATTTTAAATTATATACGTTGTCGGATGTTACGGCATGGTTTATTTACGAGGAAGCCAATAAAATTTAAATAAATTTATTTGTTGTAAGGTGAAGTATTTTGGTTTGTTCCGATTGTTGCACAATCTCTCGAAGTGTCATCTAAAAATAAAATTAATTATTAACCCAGTTTCTTGTAATTAAAAGGTTTTACTCGTTTCTCTTATGTAATTCCTTGCTTTATTGCTTCTCTTCGGGTCAATTCCTCTAACACTTGACCAAACACATTATGTTCATTTAAAGCGCCAGCATATTAACATAAAAATATTCATGACATGGTCAGACAAACAAATCGCGGAAGAAATAGTGGTTTGGTGTACAAGCTGCGGTTTCATAAATCTATAATCTGGCAGCTCACCAGAAAAATTGATCTGGGGATATACCTTGTTGTCTTTTAAGATAATTTACCAATACATTTTCATTTTCTTAATATTATATTTATTAAATTGTTATTAAACAAAAATCAAATTAGATACATGAAAATGAATGTTCTGAGATAAAGGGACTCGATTGGATTGGGGGGGGGGGGGGCATTGGCATACCACTGACAGTTCGTGTGAGATGCTCTCTATACTATATTCTTAAGATGTCCATAGGTGATCAGAATGTGCTGCGACAAGCCCTGGTGCTATTTCGACGAAACTAAACCAGTATCGCATTTTCTAATAATTATACGTAGAGTTTTGTGATTATCACAATTTTACATTCGATTTGTTTATATACCAACAACATTCTTTCTAGAATAATCTTAGAATGTTATCGAGTGCTCAAGGACGCTTCAGAATGTTCTTGAACAAACACGTCATACTTCTAGGAAAGATTACGTGTCATCCCCCTTCGTTCTTTATCACCGATGATTAATCTTTCATGGCGCTTCAATGTCTATCGTGCGTTATAGAATATTCGCTACACTGCCCCCTTCTTAAAACTGTTGCATCTCACAACACGGACGACAGTTGTAGCTGAGACACAGTCTATTTCTCGGAACGTTGCAGGTAGATTTCTCGATGCGCCCAAACCGGAACTTGAATTCTACGGCAATACCCCTGGATATCTTGGCGTCCTTGGCTATGCGGTAAGCCAAAGCGTACTATGCTGGTCCTTCAAACAAATCCTTAGATTCCTCACGAACAACACCACAGCGTGCCGTTTGCGTTCAAGAGTGCCATAATTTCCGCGAAAGTGGGCTGTGGTCTCACATTTTCCTCTTGTAGGTGTTCCCCGGGCTCAATCTGTTCCGCGTATGGAGCCAACCGATGTATATGCAGTTATGCACTACCACTGGTTTTCCTCGTGGTAGTTTCTGTATCCGATATATTAAGTCGTTTATTCTCTTCACGACTGTATACGGTCCTTCCCAAGCTCTTTGTAATTTCGGGGATGTCTCGCGTCTCCTCTGCGGACGATACAACCAAACCAGATCTCCAGGTTGGTAACCATCAGCTGGAGCCTTCGCGTCGTACTGCACTTTCATTCTGTCGCTTGCCACGTGCATATTATGGCGAACTTTATCATGGATGGCACCCAATTTTCCACGCACTCGTTGCCCACGGTTTCTTTTTGGCCGGGTCTTGTGCCAAATTGCAAATCGCACTGCAACCGGAGTTCTCGGCCAACAGCACCGAAACTGGGATCTGTTCTGTAGTGTCTTGCATAGCAGAACGGTTCGCCAATACAGATATTTCTCCCAATCTCGCAGGTGGTCGGACACAACTACTTCCTCATTGTCCCTTTAAAGCGTTATACCATTCAGTCTGACTGTGGGTGTAAAGCAGTGATTCTGGTCTTTCGAATGCCCAATAGTTGACACAGGCTTTAGAACAGTTCCGATTCAAAATTTTGTCCCTTGTAGTTCCAGGAGTAAGTATTCCAAATGTGCTAAAAAGTTCTTTTACCAGAACGTCTGCCACAGTGATCGCTTCTTGATTTGGTAGAGCATATGCTTTTGTCCGATATCAGCGGCTATTCCTTCAAATGTACTGCCCTCATTATACTGTCTCATTGGTGCTTTATTCTTTCCTACTGGTCCGTTTCTTGTGGCACAAACTGCACATTTTCTGCACCATTTCTTCACATCTTGTTTGCAATTTATCCAGTAGAATGTTAGAATCGGTCCCGCAAGGTCAAGGTTTTCGTCACTCTTCGATGCCGAATTCCCTCGTAATATATCATTGTGAATATGTCTTAAAAGGCCATCTTCTAACTGTAGCGAGTCCCACTGAGCCCAATACGCCTTTAAAACTGGACCACATCAAGATATCCGTTCTCAGGTTGGCCGTTTCTCTTCCATTTTCCAGTTTGTCATCAGATGCAAGTCACGGTCATTTTCTTGAGCTGTCCGGAGTTGTGGTGCCCAGTTCTCATCTACCAGTGTAGTGCGCCGTGGGTGTTGTTTTTCTTTTAATTTGTGTTCTACTTGTGAGCAGTGTCGAAAATCCTCAGGACATGGTCTAGATAAGGCATCGGTATTACGATGGTTTCGTCCCGCACGGTGTACGAAATCCTACTCTTACAGTCTCGCAACCTTGTCCTTCTGGGCTCTTACATTGTAAAAAAGTAATAACCATCGAAATACGATGTTTATCTTTTGATAACTTTGATAATTTTTGTAACGTACACTTTTTGAAATTGACATTTTCAAAACTTAATTAACCAAATAATTGAGACGAAACACGATGACCTTTGCTCGAATCCTTTAGTAGTTTTCGAGCTTTATCGTGTTACTGTTCACTCTATCTAATAGCTAGTTTTTTTAATTACCAAAGAGTAAGGTTGCTGTACGGAAATTGACATTGAAGTTCGTATACTTACTGATTTTTTTAATTTTTCAGAATTTTCGGTTCTCTGAATTTTTTGAATTTGTTTAATTTGTTCGAAATCCTCGTTTCTTTTTAGCGCATTTCCACAAAAATAAAAAAAAAATGCGCTATTGTGGCCACTTTGTCCGTCCGTCCGTCCGTCCGTCCGTCCGCTAACTTTGCGACGCTACTAGTTTTTTTATCTTAAGAGCTATTGTTCTACTTTTTTCGCTATTTGGTTCGTTATGGTGTCGAGTCTTGTACCAAGGAAGGAATTTTTTCTGTACCGCTTACAAAAAAAGTTATTGTAAAAAAAAACAAAAAACCGTTTTTTACATGTTCCATAATTTTACACTTTTGCCGTTTATTAACGATCCTAGAAATCGTTTATAATTTTGCATTGCTATCTGTCGCCTGCCGGTTGGTCTCTCCGTCTGTTCCTTTGTCTGTCTGTCCATCTATCTGTCCGTGTGAACGATAACTTTGTTTAGAATGTTCGATCGCTTTTACATCTCCGTTAGTTATGAACTGAATTGCATGAAATTCAATATGGGCATAGATTTAGCCATATAATACGCAATGCCAAAATTTGGATCGAATCGATTCAAAATTCACAGTGCCCTTTTCGCATCTCGACCATTTATAAACCGAATTGCAAACTTTTTTACTTATAAAAGTATTTGAATGAAATTTGATACATAGGCACTTGGAAAAAAGGAAAATCAAACGCCAATTTCA
Source organism: Photinus pyralis (assembly GCF_008802855.1). NCBI lineage: Eukaryota > Metazoa > Arthropoda > Insecta > Coleoptera > Lampyridae > Photinus > Photinus pyralis. Next base: position 35,793,210 of record NW_022170403.1, on the reverse strand, counting down.
AAATTTGGTTTTGCGCATGCGCAGTGCCAACTTTTTTATTTATGGAAGAATTTAAACGAAATTTGATACATAGGCACTTGGGATAAAGGAAAATCAAAAGCCAATTTCAAAATTTGGTTTTGCGCATGCGCAGTGCCAACTTTTTTATTTATGGAAGAATTTAAACGAAATTTGATACATAAGCACTTCGAATAAAGGGAAATCAAACGCCAATTTCAAAATTTGGTTTTGCGCATGCGCAGTGCCAACTTTTTTATTTATGGAAGAATTTAAACGAAATTTATCCATAGGCACTTGGGATAAAGGAAAATCAAACGCCAATTTCCAAATTTGGTTTTGCGCATGCGCAGTGCCAACTTTTTTATTTATGGAAGAATTTAAATGAAATGTGATACATAGGCACTTGGAATAAAGGAAAATCTAGCGCCAGTTTAAAAATTTTATTTTGCGCATGCGCCGTGCCAACTTTTTTATCTATGGAACTATTTAAGTGAAATTTGATACTTAGGCGCTTGGAACAAAGGAAAATCTAACATTAGTTTTAAAATTTAGGTTTGCGCATGCGCAATTCCAACTTTCTTATTTAGAAAAGCATTGAAATGAAATTCTTCTCATAAACTGAAATTGAAGTAGCACGTCAACAATGGATTGCCCATGTGCAACGCTATCTTTCATATTTGTGGCCGGATTTTACGATTTTAACAGAAGTTGCATCTTACAAATGGGAAATGAATGCAAGTGGAAATGCGCTTTATGTAAATCGTTTACGATTACTTTTTAACTTGTTAATTTTTTTAGATTTAGTCTAATTTTAATTTTTAGTCCTGTTTATATTTTTCCCTTAATTTAATTACTTTATTTAATTTTTTTATGATTTCTTTTAAAACCTTGTTTTACGTAACTCTAGAAAATGTTGCCAACATTTCTCAGATCAGAATATAAAATTGTGTTCACCTGTTTTCATTATGTAGTGCTTTTTATTTTAATACTTTTATATATTTTCTAAGGAAAAAAGTAATTAAAGTAAAAAGTCTTAGGAATCGGCTGACGAATGAAGTGTTCACAAGCGCTACAGATACTAAAAAATATTCATGGGTCTAGATTCTGGGTGACCTATGATTACAGTGTTACATTCTTTTAAATTCAGATAAATCAAACTCCCATCAGCTGTAACTTCCTCTTCAAGTGTATAATCGTTACCAGAATAACCACCATGGGATAATGTCCTGGACAGCAATGGAGAGAGGGCTGTTCTCAAGGTCTGTAAAAGCTTTAACCGCATTGCCTGAATTGTTTCTTGAAGTATAAGGCGGTTGACCATTGGAAGATCCTTCAACTGTGCCGGGATATATTTGCCGAAACCTTCACTGTCATCGGACAGTACTTTTGTTAAAGTACAAGTCCGGCCTTCAGTTATTTTCTGCAATTTTTCTATTGCTCCCTCAACTTTTGAAAGTTTGTTTTGGTGGCGGCGTCTTTTCGTCATAGGAGATTGAATCACTGGGGCAAGTGGTGTTTGCTCTGGTCTTCCTTTTTAAAAACAAAAATTTCCCCTTTAACCGATTCCATTGCTGGTCATCTGAAACAAAAGACATACAATAGTATTTCAAAACCTCAATTAACGAACTGTATTTGTTTAAAGTTATTTGTACTGTATGTTGTTCACGTGTTCTCGTTTAATTGCCTACTGGTGAATGTTTCGTTTTAGGTTCCCCAAACATCGGAAGATCGGCTGCAAATACAAGAAGTTTCGGAACCAAATTGAATTTTCTCTGCTGCCGAGCTTTAGATGAGAAACACGTTACCATAAAACGTCCACCTGGAAGTTCCTCAGAGTTTCACAACGACAAAGGAAATTACAGTGTAATCCTTTTGGCTTTGGTGGATGCCGATTCTAAATTTCTATACATAGATGTATGGATACTAATGGAAGAGTCAAGGACGAAAGTGCTTTCCGATTATCATCGCTTAAAATGGATAACAATACACTACTTTTTCCAGATGATTACACAATAGGAAATATGCATGTATTTTTTTAAATTTTTTTAATCGCTTTTTCACATCGTTCTAACATAGTAAAAAGTGTTAACACTGTTAAGAACAATTCAATTGTAATTGTAAAATAATATTTAAAACATTGACTATATTCCATGTGTTTGAACGCCACCATTTTCAGCGGGCCTTGGACGACGTCACAGGCCATGACCAGTATTTGTTTACTTTTAGTGTTATACAGATGTACAGTTGTAATAGCTATTCAGACCATGGAAAAAGCTAAAAAACCATTTTATAGGTATTGTGTATTGTACCATAGTGCAAAAACACTATTAGAAATATTCTTGATAAAGTGTTTTTTGCAGTTCCAAGAGGACGACTCTCATGAGAGTTCTCATTGTTTTTTACGGTTAGTGAACCCTAAAACAACCTTTTTCAACAATTGTGCCGTTGATTCTTGCAAATCGACGGACTGTGGAATTTTTTTTCAAAATCCGAAGAATTTTCTTAGTTAACAAACGGAATAATTTCCAAAATACCACAAGGAATGCAAATCTATAGTAGGCGAATGGAAAGCTCTCGGAAAGACCTACAGTAAAAAAAAAACATCCAAATCCGATTAATAGTTAACGAGAAATGAGCTTTTGACTTCGGACTTGTCTTCGAGGTAACCAAAAATGAATTTGCATCGAACGATTCTTTAAGCGTGAACTTTTTAATGCTTCTATTTGACCAAAATGTAAGATTTTTATTAATCAGAGCGCCAAGCGCCTAATATAGAGTTGTTAGTCCTTGTTATTTTTCGGGAGTTATTCCATTTTTTGACTTCTGCTCGTGTAAAATCTAGTAAAACTAACCTCCAGAAGCTAACGGCTGGTACTGCGTACCTGGTCAACTTCTGGACATCCTGTTGTACTAACCATTCTCAAAAGCTTGGTATCTTAGGGCGGTGCTTTGTACCTATGTTCTGAGGACCATCCTGATTTATTACTAATCTCCAGATTCCTGTATACCTTTTGAGTTAATTAAAAGCCCATTCTATTTATTTTCCCCTTTACTAAAACTTTGTTAATTGGTTCAATTACATAGTAATCAAATACCTTTTTTGTACTCATTGAATGGAAAGATAATGTTTCCAAGCATCCTCGATGCACGGGAAAACGACTTTCCCGCATCGCGGTGTTTTTTAGTTTCCGCTGGAGAGAAGGGGTTATGCGCGTTCTTCGGTTGGTAGTACTTTTTGAAGTCAACGAACGTCATGTCATGGTTAACTGTCATCTGCTGTAAAATCAATTAAACCGTTGGTTGAGGGTATTTAGTGCGATTAATCGGAAACAGACGTACAGTAAGTTTGACGTAAATATATAAACAAGAACTTATAACGCAATCAAATTATTTTTCAGAATTGGAACTCAAGAAAAAGTAAAATTTATTGTTAAAACGTCTTAAAATGTGACCAGTGATATTCTGCAACTATTCGCATATGCAGTTTAAGAAAGCACATATTAACACACACAAAGCTTCCAACGATTTTAAATGTAACGAGTGTATTTACGCAACTCAAGATATTCAGTGCAAACGATGCAATGCCGTGACCAGTAGCACTCATTGCAAAGGCAAAATATGTATTAACCAAAGATGTGGAAGTTTTAAATGTGACCAGTGCATTATTAAAAGTGGGTAGTTACAAAATTATGTTACCAACCAAACATATGATTGTGTTACCAACTCATGATTAAAAAAAAGGTAATTTACAAAACTTTATTAATTTTGACCTTTTTTTACGCAATTCGTTACAAAAAATATTGTACCTAACTCTTTCGGAAAGAATTTTCCCGCATTCGCACTAAATGCAGCACTCCCTACGGTCGTGCTGCAAACAAAGTGCTCATGCGGGAAAATTAACTTACCGAACTTGTTAGGTAAATAACTATTTCCATATTACAAAGGTAGAATCCACCTGTATTATTATACTAAATAATAAACAATAAGGTCACTCACCTATTGTTTGAACATTAATTTCATTAACTACTTATAATTTATTTAGGCGTTATTTATCCTTCAGATTGTTAAGGAGTTTCACAAACACAAGCACCCGATAAGTGTCTATCGTCAACTGGAGGTGTCACACTGACCGTCAACTTCGGTAACAATCCATTGACGTGCGGAGCCAGTCAACATAGGCGTGCTAATGTAGATTTATTCTTATGTATTAAGAACAATACATATATGTATTAAGCGACCTCTGCTTTCAACTGGTTTTACTACCGAACCCTGCTGCGATTTGAGCTACCCGAGCACTTTGAACATTCTGACTACAATTAGAACTCAAATCTTTCTTATCTTATTTCATATGAGATAATTTAATTTCGAGAATGTCTCTTGTAAACTTAAAGTGAGAACATTAGCATCATGTAGTTAAAATGGTCACTATTTAATGCAAAATGTCAATAACAATGTTGTGTTAGATTTTGCACTCATCTAATGGAACACTCTGTTTCCCTTTATCGTTGTTTATATCGCGCTCCGCGTCCCATTTGAAATAAGTATGACAGATGTAAATAGAATGTACAATCATCTGTTTCACTTTATCTATCCTCGTGGTTAAAGTGATCATTTCATCTATCCTTATGGTTAAAGAGCGGCTTAGCCTACTCATTCAAACCTATTAAAACATCAATTTCACATATGCTATAAAATAAACATAATTTAGCTTCTTTGTATTTATCATTCTTATGTTTTTATTTGTTTGCAGGTATGGGCTATAACGTACAAAGATGACCAGTAAAGGGTATGTAGTTAAATGCTTATCCAACACGGATTTAGGTCCATGCACACCTGATTTGTCAAGAAATTGCGACCACTGTACCCCACAGTTTTTGTACTCTGTGTATATTTCTCATTCCAAAGATTAAATTTGATCTAAAAACCAAGTGCAGACTAATATTGTACATATAATTCCACTAATATACCAGTTATGTTCGTCTGTTCCTCTTCTCTTCCGAAAACATTTAACTGAAACCATTCAAACTTTGCCGTTAAGTACACTATGGCCTATATACATATTCTGCACGTCTGCGTTTTGGTTCCGAATTACTTGCTCTTCAAGTTCCGCAGCAAACACACCTTGGATGTCAAAAATAATTAGGAGTTTTTCCACACAGGTTTTCTTGTATGTCGTCGCGAAGATGCAGTGGTACATCTTTTGGTCATGAGAACGAAATTTCCACTTTCCCGCTTGATCTGAAGGTTATCTCTGCTTTCCTGCCTGTCGATCATGACGATTTCGGATTACGTTTTAATCACATTTGTGAGGAACTAAAAATTATTAAGACTATTAGGAGTTAACCTGGTCTCAGGAGCCCAATTAATTAAGAAGGACTAGTCTGATTAATTACGAAAGCACGAATAAGAATGGTCATATCAGAAAATTTAATTTTTTAGTAAATTTAAATATTTGGTTTTCCAATTTGCTCGTTAAATGTCCCAAACTGGCGTCGAAATTAAAATACGTTGTACGTATTACTGATTATCGTACCGTACCACATACAACCTGAAAGTTATTCGCTCAGGCTGCTCTAGTAGTTCAGACACATTTTGCCATCGCATTCATATTTTTCAATTAGACAATTGACATTTATTTCTGCCCCTTTTAATTGCATTCAGAAAATTAATGTTTCACGTATCAGTATCGCTGCTTTGCTTGTGGTATGGAAAATACAACTGCAACAATAGAACACTTGTGGAGTTGTTTTTTTATTTGTTACTAGTGGACCCGCCTATTACTCAAAGTCTCGCTCCCGGATAGGATATAATTCTTAAATTGTTTTTAATGTGTTATATGTTATATTTATATATGTTTGTTTGATATGACTTGTCTTATATCCAAATCTTGTGATCAACTAGACCAAATATATATTATTATTATTATTATAAGCTCCGTTTCGGCGACTACACCGCCTCACCTCGTCCAAATCTTCTGCTACCGGATGGGGCATAAGCTCGGTTTTGGCGGTTGCGCCGCCTCACCTCACACAGAGTTATTCAAGTTTCATCGCAATCAGATGAATGGTTTAGGCAGGAAGAGCAAACAGGCAAACATTTTTATTTATATAGATAAGTTGCGCTTTCATTGAATTCGATATTTAATATAATGAGTATAGTTCCGATAAAGTATGAATTTTTAGTTGATGCAATTGGTGGACGAGCGGCGTCGTAGCAAATACGTATAATTAATAGCGCCCAACAGTACACCAATGCAATATGCTAGCAAAAATTTAATGTTTTACTTACGTAATAAATTCATCATTTGTCGTTGGTATTTCAAATGGAACTGGGCCATTATACGTCGAATGGGTTACAAAATTGTGGAAAGCTGCATTTACAGCAAAAAGCAACTAAAATACGGTTGAATATAAAGACAAACGTTAATTACGAGGAAAGGTTTGTGTGTAAAGAAGCTTTATAACCGTTCTGGTTCTGGACGATTTGAAAGAGGAAATAGTTCGAAAGATTGGTAGCTGAATAAAAAAGGTTAAGTATACTAAAATCGAAGAATGTTAAAGTGGTAATAAAAATGCTCATTCCGTGAAGTCACAAGATATGTGTTATACCACTAAAAATAACGCTACACCGATGTACAAATAAATTACATTTCACTATAGGTGCATGGACGAAAAATGCATATCTAACAAATAATAAAACGATATAAAGTGGATAATAAGATATGCTAATTTATTCATATAACCTTTTTATGTCAGAATTGTATAAATTTACGTTTGTCGTGTTCTATACACAGTTTTGTATGGTATAGAAATACATATGAATGAATAATGAAGTACCAAAAGAAAGACTGTAAAATTAACAACCAAGTACCTGTTTTTACGACGACATTATGGATGTAGCTGTAGCTTTTTATAAACAATGCAATAATTTTAGTGAGCAAACGGTAACACGCCCTATTTAAACTGACGAAGTTTAACTACTTTGCCTTGAGTACAATAATTTATAGTTTTACAAAAAAATCGGCCGTAAAATAACGCGTGAGTTTGGGAAACGGAATCTAAGACTTTATGTGTACAAAACTCAGGTTAAGAACCTCCCAACAAATAACCTCTCAATAAGCGAACGTTAAATTTCGTCATAAAACGGCTCTGAACTACATTCCTCTTAAGTTTATAACCGGTGTAGAGCATCGCTTGCGTCTTCTTCTGACAGATAATAGCTCAACGGCGCGGCCCGGCGTCTCTTTTACTAAATTACTTATTCCTGTTTAACAATTGCATCGAAACATAGTAACAACTTCATCGGTTCCCGTTCCAACTAAGTAATAATTTCCACGAAATGAAATTTTTGTGTTCTGTGAAAATTGTCAGTCTTTTCTCTCTCTTTTTCCGAAAGCTACAAGGAAACGTAAAGAAACTAGTTGGCAAACAAGTCTTGCAGTTTTGATAAATAAAATTTGAATCTAGAGGGAGACTGGTGAAAGCACTTGGTGAGTTTTTTCGAGGCAAAGGGTTGTTGATAGCGGAAAATTTGTCAATTATCATCATGTAACAGTTTTATTATTATATCAACATTTTGTTCGTATTTCCATTTCAATCACCCTGTTTATAACTTTTCTATTCTGTGGTAGTCACCTTTTGTAACCTTCACATTCGTTTATTTCCGTACCTGCCCGTTTTAATGTTGTATATTTCTATTATTGGTCTAAAAGCCAATTTCCGCTTTAGATAACCTATGTAATTTGATACCGTAACCATATATGGTATTGTAAGCTTCGATTGACCGCGTTATTGGTCGGAGAAAAACATCGTTGTTTCATTGGGGCCGGAAATGGAAAAATTCAGCGTGTTTTACTTGCTAACCCGAAGAGAACGGTCGTGCGGTTCATCCTGATTTAAGTGCTAATTTAGTTCCTGTTCATTTGTTTTCAACAATTTGGCGAAAGCATCTTTAAAAAAACAAGTGAACCATCATTGTACCTGCCATTTCTTTTTGGGCATGGTAACCATTTAATCCGAAAGGAGTTCTTCTAAAGGAACGTAAGCATAATTGGGACCATTCTGACAACGATCGTAGGATAACTTCCATTCACTTTCGTACGTTCACGAAGCTCTTTTATTTTCCGTTGACTCTCTCCATGTAGAGAGTTCACGTATTGGGGTCAAGAACTACGATCCGACTGTTTACCTGTGAAACGAAACTATAGACCACATTGTGTTGCGGGTAAGGGGGCATAGGAAAGTAAATCGCCTAAGTACTGGAGTGCAGTGTGTCCGATCTAGCATCAAACCATTGAAATAACTTAATGGCCGAGTCGTACATATCTTGAAGCCGCTACCTTGCTTCCGATACTTTGTGTAACACTTAGAGCAGCATTTGTCATTCAACGTGCAACCATATACCAGGACCTGTGGAAAAGAAGACCTAAATATTGATCGTACGCTGATGTAGCATTGTTAAACCTGTTTGTAAATTTGTGTGTTTGCATTTGACCCACCTCGGTGGTGATCAATTGATAATTGGCCTGCATAGAGCCAAGATTATTACTGTTGTTGGTAAGCTTGACATTTTTGGGGTACAATATTTTAGCTAGTCAAAAGATTACTCTCGTTATGGAGTGATAACAATTTATGTAAGGTACGAACGAGCTCGTAAGAACCGAATAATTTCATTGCCCACTCAAGCTATAAATTAAGGTATCTATTTTCAATTTAATTCATTATTTTGCCACTGTAACGATATTTGTGTGTTAACTCCAGAGATTCTGGTGTATTTTATTCAACATTTTATGGGAAATTTTATGTAAACCCCTTCTTTTGTTAACTTTGGGAGGATTCATATTTTGAGTTGCTGCTTACCTTAAATAAGATTATGAATTCCCAGTGGGGAATCTAGGTTGTGCAATTTTGAATTTATTTCATGGTGCAGTGCACCGAATAAAACTTTTTATTTGTGGGTCATTAGTTGCCTATTTTAAAGCTAAAGCTACCTTTCCTAGTTCCGGTAGTGTAAGCGAAACTTAAATTGGAATTAGGTGGCGCCCAGGAAATTTACAAGAAGCCACAAAAGTAAGTAGTGAAGATTTATTTGGAATCGATGATATATGATGAGCCATTACCAAATGTATTAATTCTGTTGTCACCCACTACCCTGTGTATTTGTCTTGCTCTCTCCGCTGTTTACTATTTGGTCAACAGAGCTAGCTGGCCGGTCAGCGGCGTGTGTTTTTTTTTATTATTAAAGCACATGGTATTTTGTAGCGCCTAGCATTTTGCAGCTTGCGCGTTATAATCACTTGACTAAAAAATAGTACAGTCGTTTGCACCAAAGATGACTTTTACGTCACTATAGTTTGACAACCAATTTCAACCAAGTTGTTTATTCTCTATCTATCCCTTACGCATGAGCGAGAAAGAGAGATAACAATTTGAAGTAGTCGGAAATTGGTTCATAAACTATTAGCGAAAAGGATATTTTTGGTGTAAACGACTATACTAACGATTTATTATGTCACACGATTTCTTATTGTTTATTAGAAACCATGGATCAAGCCTCGTCTCTTAAAGAGACCTGCCTACGCATGTTATGCAATACATAAAAATATTACGTACCTATGTTATTAGCGAATGCCTGACAACTTTTTTGTGTTGGCCATTATAGCTATCATCGTTCCTTTTAATTAAAATAAAAAATAATAAATAAATAAAGTGGTCGCATACATTTTATTGAACTTATAGTTAAAATAATGACGAGCGCGCGTTCGGATTCGAACCTGCGTCGTCGCGGTTGTAAGTCGGCGGTTCAGCCATCTGCGCTAAGGGATTTGTATATGCCGCGGTCCGATCTAGGCGACTGTGTTGGGCCGCCGGGAGGCACGATTCGTGACCCGACAGGGAGGCCAAAGTGGGTCTGGCCGAAAGTGGGTCTGGCCGCGACTGCTGTGTCACGATTGCCAAGATCGGAATCGTACCTTAACAGACGCATGCTTTACGTACGCTTATAGCCGCTTTGGCTGTCCGATATGGCGTCTAATCCTGACAACATACTTCGATCCATGCGCCATCTGGTAGGCGAGCGAGGGGCTACGTCTGATGAATTGAATTGGGCGCAAGCCTGTTGAGGGCCCAGTACAAGAGAGGGATAATAAATAAATAAATGGCACGTAAGAGACTCGTCCCAAACAAAAGGGGTTCAGACCGGTGTACACAAACGTGGTTAAAACGGCGGTACATAAACCGACATGCTTGGCGGAGTCAACTGCAGTACTGAGGATCCTTGGTTCGAATTCGGGCTTGGGATGGCTAGGCATGTCTAGTGGGTTAGGTTAGTAGAAAAAGTATTAAAAAAAACTTTCGAAAGATTCGAAAATGCGCTATCATCATGCCCATGAAGGAACCTTTGGCCCCTGTGCTTTTGTTAAAACACAATCACATTTAAGAGATTATATTAACTATATGTTGTGCGGAAAGATAAAAGAACAATTATTCCCCATTGTCATGAGTCATGACATTGGGAAAACCCACACCATGCCCTTGTGACGGTGCCGAGGAAATCCGGAAATCCCAAGGTCATAACCTTAGGCCGATTTCCAAGATGGTGGCTGGTGTCTCGGTTCTACTCACAGCAAACTTTGTGTAAAATGGATCTAGAAAAGCGGCAGAGCGATGTGACTCTAGGTAGCCATTGGATATGACCAATTTTCATACGCTTGTTACATGGATCAAGGATCCGATCAACCCGTTACAGGTCGCTTCCATCACGTTATTGTTACAACGATTTCACCACATCGCAAAATTACTACTGCTCTCTTCTATACGTATAATGCGGGGTACTGCGGTACAATTGGTCGATGGTCTTTTGGGTAATTGATTTCCTTCTACACCGGAAATACTTGTTGTCGGTGATCTGGTCCTTAGGGGCTCTTAAACCTTTTTTTATAAAATGGCACTGGCTTTACAAAGGAGAATGTTATCTTTCATTCTGAATCATGCTCTTATATAGCTCCGGTTATAGTAAGATAAAAAAAAACAGTACGCTCGAATGGATTACACGGCTAATCAACCTCAAAGTCTACGTCGCGCAATCATTGCATCTAATTCATTGGGATAAAATGACGGAGAGCGGAAACAAAATATTCGACAGATTAGGGCTTCAAGAAAAGGAGGTAGTCTACAGCATATCTCATTTATACTTGTTAAATGTACCTACTTAAAAATAAAATTACCTATACAACCTAAAAGTGACTGTAAAGCATGTGTTCTCGCGATTCAATAATAACATAATATTAACGTAGGTGGTGGTTTTAAAAAATAAAAAACTGAGGAGTGATGTCCCAAAAAAGTAACATTTTTTTTTAATTTTCTCAGGCGATATATCACGTACCTTGTACCCATAATTTTTCTGTCAAATCAAGTCAAGTAAGCATATTTCTATGAGTTTGTGTATGGAATTAAAGAGGGAGAAAATGAGTAACAGTAATGTACTATGCGTTTTCACCAGATTCATTTTGGTTTCACAGTTACATTTTATCAAACGTTATAATAAGTAGGTAATCATTTTAAGATATTATATAATGGCATCCTATATGTATGTACTTTGAAGGAGTTTCATCTGTTTACTAACGTTATATTGGCAATCGATGTACTGGTAATTTCTCTTTAAGTTGGAGGAAAAGCAATTAGGTGTATTTAGGAGTAATCCAAAATATACACGTAATGCAACAGTAAACCAACTCTAATACCAGTCCGGTGTCGCTCGAGAAACACGGGTCCTGACATTAATTACCTATATCCGTGTAACAGAGCGATCGAACACAACCTGTCAATTAGATGGCATTAGTGAGGATCGCTCTCGTGTAGTTAGTACTAGACGGCCATTGATTCCATCCTGATGGTTGTTACGGCTAGTACCTCTACAAACTTTGGCGATTTGTTCTGTAGCGATTCGGTTGAAAGCACTAATTGATGACTACCCTGCTTTCTGAAGGAGACAGAATCTAATAGAAATGTCAACATTTAGTCCTGTTCTCGTTCTTCTTTCATTCAGCAATTGCCGCTTACTCGCTGCTTTCATATTTATTTATCCTTAGAATTTAATATAGATACGATTCTAAAGTCTAGTGACCCTTTACGTTCCCATTTGCTGTTTGCAAAATTACGTTAGCACAGAGTTGAAAGGTATGAGATTTCATTTACAATGTGCAACAAAATGTAATTTGCATTTACGTTTTGATTATTAATTTACATACAACGTTTTGTACACCATTTTTGTTTAATAACGATTATTTGTGCGGACTCTATTTGCTTAGAAATGTATTGTGTTAGATAGAGGAATTTCATATTGGTATCATAATATTTAATATAATATTTCCCGAAAAGCTGTGTTTTCCTTGTTTGACCACGCGTAGGTCTAAGAAATTGATTTTTGTTAGAGGCGGTTTTAGGGATAGGGAATGGTATTTGTGACACCTCATACATATGGTCTATTTGAGTTCCCAGCTGTTTGCATTGGGATGGAATTTTGTTGGTCATATTGGAATTTTGTGATTTTATAGAAAAAAACATGTATGGTGTTTCAACAAACAGGAAATAAAAATAGATGTTATATTTTGATCGTTTCCAAAACGTTCACTTGTATCAATTTCCTTAGGAAAAATAAAACTCATCCAATCTTAGGCACGAATTAAAACTTTTGGAGATGATGGTTTTTCAATAAAATGGAGATCGTTGTGCACAATTTATATGAGTTTTAAATCAATTTTAATATTCCCCCGATGTTCTTGCAAAATCTACAGCATCACCGGAAATCTGTGTTTTTGCTTTGCTTTTAATAAGTAATAATTGTTTAAACGTTTTTGGCAAAAAGTAATGTAGTTTGGAAATAATTATGGGCAAGGGTAGCTAACTTCTTTAAAGGCAAATAAATAGATGTAAAGGATTTCTTCCTTCCAAATAGCGAAAGAGTGTGTGCAATCTTCAGTAGGTATGTTTAATGGAAAACTCATAAATATTTGTTGCAAGTGAGAACTGTCAATTTTATGTCAAGAGGTAGTATTATATAGCTCACTTGCTCCCCTCCATCGACAATTTTAAATCGATATCTCAAACCGTTTCGTATTCGATTTAACCATACCTCATCATGTAATCCCAACGTAGTTACAAGCGTTATTAAGACACCGATGTTAACCCTACACAAGTTTTTCTATGCCAGTGTATACTCACCAACCGCGAAGGTCTGCATACTTTGCCAAAGTATGTTTCCTCTAAAAACTTTTTAAATTTTGGAAACGACTATAGGTGCCAAATGTAAGATATAGGCGGCAGCCTTGTGTAGGTTTTTTTTAGTGGTTTGTTGACCCCAACCGATTTGTCTGAAAAAGTGCCTTAATGATGTACAAGTTTAACAGTTGATTTTATCAAAAAATTTGTACCACAAGAGCTTTCATTTAAAAACAATGAGTGGGATTAATAGTTTCAGAGATATAGTTTATTTTATAAAAATCAATCTCCGCCATCTTGGATTTTGCCGCCATTTCTATTAGCTACCACTTTGAGATGGCAATCATGGTTTTTTACTTCCTAATATATGTGTCTAACCGTGGTAAAAAGGAAAATTGGTACCCCCAAATTATACTTTTTCCTTAAATTTAGCCAGTTGACCCATGCACTAGTTGCTTCATTTACGAGCCCTCTTATTTAATATGTATGTAAATTTTACGCCATTAACGAAGGGGGTGGGTTTACCTTTGATTTCTTTTAGGGTTTTAGTTTAACTTCAACTTTAAGTTCCAATTTACTTACGTTCAATTTCAAGCTCGGGACACGTCTGACGTTTGACGTACAAGTTTCGTAACCTTGGATTAAGCTCACCGTCGCGTCGCCTACGGGTTCCGGCGCTCTTGACTTATCTTTTCATCTACTCATAACAAAATGGCTGATTTTGCTGTGAAATGGGTCACCGGGTCATGAAGATCAAGGAGCGATTCTCATAAGGGACAACTTGCGTAACTCTTTAACGTCTTAGTTGATAACTATTTTGCCCCTTAACAGGGTTATATTATGTGCTATAACATTTAAGTAATTTGTGAACATTAGTACCTACTCAGTATCTTTGCCATCTTGGTGAAGTTATGATCGAGTTTAAAACGCGAATGTTGTTGGAGCTCTGCGGCTTTTGCGGGTTTGAGGTAACGCAGCGCCAACTCTGTCAACCGTTATAAAGCATCTATGGTTAAATTTTCAAAGAAATGATGCGCACACTTACTATAGTCGTCAAGGTTTACAGCTATAGGCTACTGAATTAAAAAAGAACCAACTGTTTAGTTATATCTTTACTAGAGGCATCGTGGTTAATATTTCAAACAATATCTCCATAAATAAGAAAATCTATATTGCGCTATTTTTGAATATACATTTTATATATATATTTTTGAATATATTTATATTAAAAACTGTAGGAGTAGTTAAGGCCTAGGACGGACTGACGGAGAAAGTGATCATAATAGCGCCTTCTAACATTAGTTGGAAAATGCGCTTAAAACAAAAATAAGTGTTGTTTGTTGGTTATTTGAAGCCATCTCCCGTTTGTATCGAGTCTACGGACATCATCATTTTTTTATCACATTTTCCAACGAAGTGGGGTGCGCTATTGGGGCTACTTTCTCTTTCCGTCGGTTTGCCCTTCAGTCCGAAGCCTTAACTACTCCTACAATGTTCAATATATTTAGTTCAGTGTTTGAATTCAGTAGCTTCTAGCTCTGGTACCTACGCCAAGAAAAATTCATTAATGTGCGGATGCGCAGGCTGCGCAATATCAACTTTCTTATTTGTGAAGATACTGCTGTGAAATTTTAACCATAGATGCCTCTAGTAAAGAAAAACATAGCGCACATAGCTATCATCATAGACCAAATTGGTCTATGCTATGATCTTTTGAGAAGTACTGATCAATGCATGGAAAATGTGCTGGAGTAACTCGCCTTAGTAGTTAGTACGAAAACCTTTTTACTTCTTTATTTTTTACAAGCTAAATTTATTGATCAAGATTACTTAGTTTTTGAGTTATTCTCGAAAAACCGTCTGAAACCGTGGGTTTTTTTGTTGAGAGTGTTGAGACATTGACTTCTTCATTCGCGAATAAGCTAGACTGCTTTTAGAAAAGTTTATAGAACAAAAGTTCGTAAAATTAGTTAATGTGTGGAAATGCCTTGCACGATCTGCGTATGAATTGAATATGCTCGAAGCCTATTACAATACAAGTACATACATATCGTGGTTTTGCCTAAATTATAACTTTTTTGTTCGTTCCTTCTCCACACACTGACCAATATGTATATATAGATGGTAGATTATTATTGTTTACGACTGGAGTAGTCGTAAACACTATACCATATGTAAGATTATGTTATACATCTGAATTAGGCACCTATATTGTGAAAAACGCCCAAACATTTAACTTCTGTAAATGATAGACGGGAGGCTACGCGAACTCTAAGATTGTTGATGTTATCGGTAAACTATTCCAATCCAGCAAACAAGGCGCCCCAAATTGCGATACACAAGGCTGATGTCTGCAACCCCTCACATCGTGGAGAGTGAGTGTAGATTTTAATAAAGTGTAACATAAAAGAGCAACAAAACATAAAAGTACAAAATATACAATTATGCAGGTAAATTTCTAAGGATGTTTGCAATTTAAGCTCGTAACTTTTTTATTTTCCGCTTTCAACAGACTAAATACAATTTTACGACTTTTAAATGTCATGTGCTACAAAATCCTTACAAAGAAGATATTCATAAGGAATTTTTACGCAAACATAACTTCTTCGTGCTACTAAAATACATACTACCGGTTGAAGACGCGGTTGTTATATTACAATTTTATCCGAGAAACTGTTCGGTTTGATCAAGACTTTTTTGTAAAAAAAAATGTTCAAGGAACTAATCGATAGACATCGACAAGAACATTTCCTACGAACCTAAATAACCTCGTTTCCGGTATGTTATCAAATAATTTCCTCTTCGACGATTAACTCGCACCGGCTACTGTAGAGGCGTGGGTTGCCGCTAATGATTGTTTTGTTATAAAAATATCACTGATTAAGATTTTCCTGAAAAAATGTAGGAGATGGAAAACACCTACGTACCAAAATCGTTTCATTATGCCGCACAATGATGCCGCGATGAGTTGTCGTTTAGCTAAAAAATATAACGAAGGGAATTCACGTGGAAACCACTAACTATGAAGAGGAGTCGATACACAGTAATGAAGTCATCGTCACGCCGTCTGATAACTTTACAGGTTAGGCCGAAAGTGATGCACAGACAGTGGCCGAGTTGTTCTGAAATTTGAAGAGGATGTGGTTTCATGTTTATATTATAGTTAAGTGGTTCTTGATTTTACATCAGACACTTGAAATAAAACAAATGTAACTTTCCACTAGGTGCGTTTTCTTTGATAGATCTCACGTTTCCTGTTTTCTACAGCTGTTGTTTGCCTTCCAAATTTCCAATGTTACTTTCGGAACAAAAAAGGAATTGTTTCACGTAAGAAACGGCGTTAACCTCAATTACTAAATAATTTATCTCATACCCCACGCCCAGATTTAAACAAAAATTATAATGGACAAGAGTTACGGCTAGAAACGGTTTATATACGAATTTGATCTAACATCACTTACCTACATACTAAAACTAGTACTAAACCTATTGATTTAAAAATAATACATTTCGTTCTCAGTTAACCGGAAAAACAGCAATCATTAAACAAATAAGGTTATTTTACGCATGTTTTTGATAATACACAGGATTTATAAATGTTGGACGACCTTCCAAGCTTTGTCGATAATTTTCAAGGAGAAAATTATATTGCGGTGTTAATTTCGTTTCATTACATTTGCGTGCGAAATCATTGATGATTGATATACGCCAGCAATATGCAATTAATCGATTTCTTTGAAACGAACGTAACAAATAATGTGATGTGATCATGGGTATGCAGTTAATTTTAGAGAGTTGTGCTCGTAAACTTTAGAAGACTGGCGTATAGAGAACACCGAACACGTACGGCTGTTTAAGTAAAAAGCAAAATAGTTTAAAAAAAAAAAAACTTTTAAGGCGAATACCTACATCTCGTTAGCGAAAGATGTCGCCGTCAGCGAACCTCGAAAATAGTACCTACACATTCCCCGCTCTCAATAAAAAATTCGTACCCTCAAACAAATTGTTGTATACAATAGTTCTTCCAACGAGTTAATTCTGAATTTAATTAGGAAACCCAGATCTGTGACCCGGGGGACTGCGCAATTCAAGATTTAAAATCAAAACTGAACCCTGTAGCACATGATCGTCTAGAGCTAGATCAAGCTACCTAACCCGAGGGGCAAACCACTGGGGATTTCTGGTGTACAACCTCTTGGAATTCTTATGGAATTCATCGAACTCTTTTGGAATTCATAGAATTATTATGGAATTAATTGGGAATTCTAAGTCTTTTTACAAGCTTTCTTTATATTGATTTTTATACAATTACCTGGAATTTATTCAATATTTTTGAAGTGACTGCCTATCGCTTGGTATATGAATCTATGTTTTGCACGGGAGTAAATCCATCTCATCCGGCACAAGACATTCCGTTATTCACGACAATGGGCAGGTTCGACATTTTTTTATTTTAGCTGAAACGGAGAGATTTTGTTATTAAAAAACGATCAGAAAAAAATTGGGTACAAAATATTGATATTTACGTCCGCTGTAAGCACTTTAAAATCAAGGCGCGAAGCAAGTAAACGTACCTGTGCGCGAGACTACCCCGCGTGACTTCAGAAGCCAGAAACATTTGCCGCCGTGCTGGCAAAGTATACGAATCTCGATACCTCCCTTCGACACTTCATTCTCGGGATATTCGCATTTGAAGTGTTGACCCCACTCCCACATTTCTACACCTGTCAAGACCTTTCACCCCTTTGACGTCCACCACGTTTGCACCCCGTTTCCGATTCCTATTCGCTGTTATGCCGTTAAACACAATCGTTTTCCTTAAGTTTAAGTTGAGTATTTCTCTAAATTTGATTACCTATGTAATGTAATAATCTTTTTGTGTTATATCCAAAAAAGTGTAGGTAATACTAAGAGAACTAGTGGTTGTCACAAGAAAAATAAGTCTCCTTTGACAATGCAAAAATACACCACTGATAACAAATCTCAAGTATGCAGATTGGTAGCAAACTTTTTATCATTTTGGATACCATATAAAAAGTTTCTTTGTTTTGAAGGTATATTCAGTGTTCCAGACACCCTGTATGTATAAATAACCTAAAAACTGCCAATATAGTCCAGTCATTTTAGGAGATTAAACTGCTTCATGTTATAATGTTCTAAGGAACATCAGCTATATGGGGGAGGTACTAACGTTGGTATTGCATACCTCCTTAAAAAGGGAACTGCAAGGGAACTGCGTGGTCGTTGAAGTTACAAAAAGTAAAACAAAAACACAATAAATCATAACTTTTTACGTTTTGTAAATTGAAATGCAGCGTTCAATACCGATTAACAATGGCTATTCCAGCATGAACAACGATCACATTGGATGGGGGGTTAGATAAAATTTGTTTCGGTCAATTATGAAGTATTTATTCTGGAAAGGGTTACCAAGCATATGGTGGAAACCTGGTGATCATTTTCCTTCTTGGTGTCACTATTAAAAATTGGGTTGCGAAAGTTTAAAGGGGAAGCTGCCATTGAAAAAAATACAAAAAGGCAGTTTTGTGCTTACAACTTGAAAACTATTAACTTTTCGAAAATATAATAATATACAGGGTGTCCCTAAAAGGTCTGTACAACGCGCTACCTGGGGTTCTTGGTATCAAAGTAGGACGATTTAACCCAACTTACCTCTATCCAAAAGTGCTTCGGTAAGGCGCTATCTACCGCCAAAGATTAAAAAAAAATCGTTATTTTTATTTTATCGGAAAATGGTTTTGCCGATTAAAATGAAATTCGGGATGTGAATGTCTAATGTAAAAAGGGTCTTTGTGATGTTATCGTTTTGATTGTAGTTGCTATGTAGGTGGTAAAATACTGACCATCCACATCTGAAGAGGTCTAAAACTTTTTATCTACTATTTTGACGGTTCTAAATTTTTAGACACTGATAGACAGTTTACTTGCAAGCATTTTTTGTCTCTTGATGAATATCGCTATCTGTGATGGTTTACGAAAAAAAAATAATTTAGGCATGATGAATGGCATGCACCATACATGCGATTGTTCCTCAAAAAATCAGAAGATGGCTGTGAAACCTTAGAGTGTCGTAACGTTTGTTTGTTGTTTCTTAAACTTGTTGTGTTGGGTCTTGTGATGTCTTTATCTGGTTCGGGAGAGAGCGGGAATAGTTTTAGATAGCACAGTATAAGTATTATACCAGGTGGTGCACGGTAAGTAGGAACATAGGGATTTAACATGGGAAATTAGTTTTATGCAATATCCTGTCCTCCTGTACATTTTACAGAAAAAAACTGTAGAGTTTAAAGTTGTTCAGAATTAAAAGGTGCATACAAAACTGTTTTTAGATGTTTTATAAAGCCTTTGGTATATACTCGCAAATTTAAAACATTTCCGTTATTAGTAGCAATAGCCATGACTTTTGTTTTATGAATTGCTACTAATAACAGAAATGTTGAAATTTATTTTTTGTACTCATTGAATGGAAAGATAATGTTTCCAAGCATCCTCGATACACGGGAAAACGACTTTCCCGCATCGCGGTGTTTTTTGGTTTCCGCTGGAGAGACGGGGTTATGCGCGTTCTTCGGTTGGTAGTACTTATTGAAGTCAACGAACGTCATGTCATGGTTAACTGTCATCTGCTGTAAAATCAATTAAACCGTTGGTTGAGGGTATTTAGTGCGATTAATCGGAAACAGACGTACCTACACTAAGTTTTACGTAAATATATAAACAAGAACTTATAACGCAATCAAATTATTTTTCAGAATTGGAACTCAAGAAAAAGTAAAATTTATTGTTAAAACGTCTTAAAATGTGACCAGTGATATTCTGCAACTATTCGCATATGCAGTTTAAGAAAGCACATATTAACACACACAAAGCTTCCAAGGATTTTAAATGTAACGAGTGTATTTACGCAACTCAAGATATTCAGTGCAAACGATGCAATGCCGTGACCAGTAGTAGCACTCATTGCAAAGGCAAAATATGTATTAACCAAAGATGTGGAAGTTTTAAATGTGACCAGTGCATTATTAAAAGTGGGTAGTTACAAAATTATGTTACCAACCAAACATATGATTGTGTTACCAACTCATGATTAAAAAAAAAGCTAATTTACAAAACTATTAATTTTGACCTTTTTTTACGCAATTCGTTACAAAAAATATTGTACCTAACTCTTTCGGAAAGAATTTTCCCGCATTCGCACTAAATGCAGCACGACCGTAGGGAGTGCTCATGCGGGAAAATTAACTTACCGAACTTGTTAGGTAAATAACTATTTATATTTGCGGGTATACCAAAAGCTTAATAAAACATGTAACAACAGTGTTGTATGCACTTTTTAATCCTGAACAACTTTAAACTCTACAGTTTTTTCTGTAAAATGTACCTACAGGAGAGAGGATATTGCATAAAACTAATTTCCCATGTTAAATCCCTATGTTCCTATTTACCGTGCACCACCCGGTATATTATAAATAATACACTAATATGATATACTGGTTTTGGTTAGAAATTAGCTTTTCATATAATTCTGGACTACAATAAACACCTTGAACATTATGTAAATGAGATAAAAATCACCCTTACATATAAAATTCAAATAAATAGTACGCAAAGGAATTCATTTATTGACAACCCTTAATATTAATTTCGGATTTTCGTACGAAAACACTATGTTTTGTGGAGACAGTCGAAATACGCCAATTTCAACTAGCGATTGAGCCTGAACGGTTCATCGAGGAAAAAAGTAAATAGTGGAATCTGTAGGAAATTTTATGTACTTTCATTTTGACTAGGGAGGTTATTTTCGAAAAGTTGATAGTTTTCGAGTTGCAAGCACAAAACTGCCAACAAAATATCTTTTTTAATTTTTTTTGTATTTTTTTCAATGTTGCGTCATGAAATTTTCTTAGCAAACCTCAGATTCGGATTCAGCATCCCAAAAAACATATAGAATCAAAGAAATCAAAACTACCCCACAACTTTTCTGGTAAAAATACAATTTAACTGGATTATAGCGATTTATTTTCCAACATAGAAATTTCGTAGGCAAATATAATTCTAGGTACTAGCAAAGGGGTCGTAATTAATATTCTTGTTCTGGAAAACGCAACGGATACCTACTTTGTTTAGATGTACAGTTCCGGCGAATGTTTAAATTTGTTGAAGTCCGACACCGGTGTGGTCCACGTGCACACAGCTTTCACAAGGCGCCTTTGTAAAGCGAAGTATTTAAGGTGTTTACTGCCTATGAAATTCGGGATTCTTTTAAATTTTACAGCCCTTAAAATATTTATTTGGCCAAAGCACAACGGACACGTGTGAGGGGGAACCCTAAAAGGCATATTACGCCAGCACCGTAAAGGTTTATTGAATTGCTTCGCTTTGCTTTAACTGTCTCAGCATCCTGTAAAAAATGGTGGTCTCTCTATCATTAATGCCGCTTCGATTTTATTTGTGAGGGTGACAGGGTGTCTGTCGTTCGCCGAATGAGGCAAGGTACCGTGACGATGTCTGTCATAACGTATATAATAGATCGAGAACGTCGTCCGACTATTTCTCGGAACAAAACAGAGCAATTCGTCTTTGGGGTTACAAATAGGTGCATCCACGGTACATTATAGGAGCACATCCTGGGTGAATCACGCGGACAATGCGACCATTTCCCGAAACGAACACCCTTTGCATGACTCAGATTCAACCCCTATTCTCCGTGCAAATGTTTTATATGCCCTTTTCATTATGAACTTGATATAAGGTATTGTTCGTAAGCGTAATTTCATTGTAGCGTTAGGTTGATTTTTTGTATTGAATTCGCGTCTCTCACGTCTAGAGGCAACCAATAGCGGTCGGTTACACCTGAGGTCGATATAAGGAGGAGCAAGTCCATGCTCCAATACCGCACCTGCCGTACAGGTAAGAGCGGTGCGCACGAAAGAACTTCACCCTGTGTGGGCGCCGCCGTGCAGAACCAATCAGGACTATCTCACCTGGTAGATTCAGGTGCTTAGTAGGGCGTCTCAGTACATCGACCAATCGAACATCATTATTCTCTTTTACCATATTCATTTTCACAAAAAGGAACTTCAGGTGTATACAATGGCTTCAAAGAAGATTTTCGCATGTCTCAAAATGAAGGTACATCAACACATAACTAATTTCAAGTAATTTTAAATCGAATATAAAAATTTTATGGATTGTTAAAATTAGTGGAAGTAAGGTGGCCCCGTCTTGTAAGTTTATAAACCTCTTATTAGAAGCACGTTTTTACGACACGAAAGTCTTTCACTTTAAAAACTGTGTAAATTTTATAGTTCCTTTGCTTATTTATCATACGTTTATGCACTTTTACTTTACTTTATTGCTGTATACAAATAAAACTGAAAGTGGCGGTAATCGTACCTACGTGAATTTATTATATACGAACTGAGAACTTTTACAAGGGTCATTAGTTTAAGTGCACAATTACATTACAGGTGCAATTGCGCAAATGTAAAACAATTTACCACGTTATAGTGGCCCAAAATTGATGTCGAAATAATTCCGAGATATCTACTTTGTATTTACAGGGTGACTAAACATTTTGGATGGGCCCAGTCCATTACTCTTGTATTCCATATTTTAAAAAAATACTGCTAATGCTGCGTGAAATTTAATTACTTGGACCTTGTAGGAAGCTGTTTAAAAGGTTTACACCTATAGGTACAGGATGGACCGACAGAAAAATTTCGTCAAAAAATGTCTACGCAGACGAATTTCAATTTTGTTTCTTGTTG
This sequence comes from Photinus pyralis, assembly GCF_008802855.1. Taxonomy (NCBI): domain Eukaryota; kingdom Metazoa; phylum Arthropoda; class Insecta; order Coleoptera; family Lampyridae; genus Photinus; species Photinus pyralis. The sequence continues at coordinate 35,770,202 of NW_022170403.1, read as the reverse complement.
AAAATAATTTAAAGAAATTGCAGTTACTTGTAAATACCTTGTAAACACAGTAGCATGTTCTCAATTTGACTTGGTCACGTGGTTATAAGTTAGATTTGTACATGCGCAGACCAACTTATACAGACGCTTTTAATAGAATGGTAGCCCGTAGCCCTGTAAATATTCCATTTATACACTGTGTTCAATATAAGGATAGGTATTTATCATCGGGATCTCCGAAACCATATAGGATACGACGATGGTCAAATTAGGGAAAAGTTAATTAATTAGGTACTTCCGAAGATATGCCAGAAAAACCGAAATTTGCCGATTTGGTTTTTATTTTTTCTGATGCTATTTGAAGAGTAAAAAAAATAGAAACACTTTCTCATTGCCACTTTTTGAACTCTACAAGACACCGTTGAGAGATTTTCAATACAACGTTTCGTTTCGAAAAAATAATCATAACTTTATTTTTTATATGGACCGTAAAAAAGTAGGTACATACTGTATTGAACAGCATTTATTACGAATTCAAGGATATGTATATGTCTCACACAAGAAAAACAAAAGTTGGAAACTGTTGGTTTCAACAGGATGGTGCCTCCGCGCACAACGCTATAATCGTGCGAGAATACCTGTCGGACAAATTTCGTGGAAAATGAAAAAGTTATCCCATAGGTATTCTGGCACGATTGGAGCGTTGTGCGCGGGTGCACCATCCTGTTGAAACCAACAGTTTTTTACTCGCATTGTTTCAGAAGATTTTCAATGGCAGAACTCGATAAAATTCCGAAACCGCCAATATAATAAGATACATATACCCCAAAAATCATCAAATATACTGAAAAATCTAAGTTTTTGTCTCTTTGTGAATGGATGAAAAGCATGTCGGAACTGCACAGATAGTTCTGCGGAAAACATCATGATACTTAAATGTTTCTTATTCAGAAACGGTTGAAGTGCTGCCGTGGAGTTTTTTTTATGGGAAATTTAATCCTCTATAATTTTTTCATATCTATTTCGGTTTGTTCGTCGTTTTGAAACAAATGAGTGTCGTCGTGATTTTCGTAAGAAATCTTTATTCATTAAGGGAAGTGAATAGTCTAAGTCGCCGTTTCCCGTCTCCCTTACGTGGTGCCATTGACCATACACTGGATTTACTTTGTGAATATACCAAGGTTACGAATGGAGTCATCAAATAGGTTTCTTCAATACAAACATTTTGCAAATATGTAGGTACATATTTTATAGAATACATTTAAAGGATCATCCATTTGGGGTGAAAAATTAAATTTAAAACATATTTGATTTGATTTTTCATACCTTTATCACTATTATTATCTGAATGCAAATGATGCCGTTTATTTGGTTTGCTTTAACCGGATAGTTTCTATACTCCTTCCCATCACATTTCTTCTATATTATTATTACATGCATTTAACTTTTCTTTCTGTTTTCTTTACCTGTTTTTGTCTTTGTGTTACATAGCAAGGCTCCAGTAATTTACCGTTTCTATAACACATGATCTTTTCTCTTTTATCTTTTACGTTTGAGTACTTTGCTGATTTTCGATTTTAGTACACATCATGCATTACGTAATAATTACAATGTCCTGTTTTTCTAATGTTGGGTTTTAATGTATCTTTTTTATTTTTCTATCTAAATTTTTGAAACAGTTCATTAAATATGTTTTTTTTAAACAGTTGTGCCATGTTCCATTATATTCACTGGAACTGCTGTGGCTAATTCCTTATTCTGAATGCGTAAATGTATAAGTATTGAAAGTTTAATACTTTGTCGCTCCGTTATATGTACCTATTAATTGAGGGAAACGTGTAAAAATGTGCAGGGTATCCTAAAAAAACTTTGGTAAATATCTCGCCAAAAGTTTTTCAGATTGTTTACCGTTTAACAACCCCGATTTAGATGGCAATATAACCACTAATTTTCAAAAAAAATGTCGAAGTGTCAATAGGTCATTTTAATTATAATTTTTACGAAAAAACATTGTAATTAATAAGTACCTACATATCAGAACTATTCTAAAACACGTTTCTTAATAAATTACCACACAACAAGTTTTGTAATTAGTATTAACTAATTTATTATATTTCTTAAGAAACTGTCGATGATGCTTCTAAGATAACAAATATATCACCATTTTCAATAACAACGTAAATCATCAATAATAAATAATCTCAGGTTAAATATATCAAAATGTTGTAATCGGTTCAAAAGTTCCAAAACTATAAATGATAACTGATCATGTTTTATGGGAATTACTTATAACTAGGAGCGAACAATAATATATCGATTATAGGCGCGGAAAAAACTATGCTAAGTCAGCACATATAACAATTCCCTGATGATGTTGTACATAATGTATAATTAATGTATAAGTGAAAGTTAGAAAATTATCGGGGTGAGATGTGGATGTGGAAACCGTGGAAGAATTGGGTTACGTGCAGAGCTAGTAAACGTGCTTTAGAATTACAAAGTATAAGATTCCAGATTCCTTGTGCTCATCTTAGTATTTTATTATAAAATATGCATTTAATTTCGCAAGAGCTTGTTTGAAATGTTATACAGATGAATATAATGGAACCTACTCTTTGTATGCATAGCGAACTCATTCTGTTTCAATACCCCGTTTGCTGGTGTTTGTTCTGCCCCTACCCGTTTCGTTTCACTTATAACGCACGATACAAACTTATTCATTCACTTCGTTCAGCTTTTACAAGACAAGAATTTTGTTTTGAAGAGAGTTTGAAGAAACTGAATCCCTTTGTGAGACGTCGGTGTATTACTAAATACTCGACGCGACTGCTAAATATTATTAAATTAAGAAGAAAAGGCGTTTTACTGAAGCGGAAACAGAAAGCGGGCGGCTACGAACTCAAAACTATGGGAAGCAAAACGAATTAATAAGCGCGGAAAACTGCCTGTGCTAAAGGATAAAAACAATCATCTTTACGTAAAATGTTTCCCTGTCTGTTTACTGTTGACACTGCCATAAATATGTGATTAACTTTTTCTTGAACTCCATTTGAACTCTCGACGTTAACAATATCATTTTATATACTTGAACGTTATGAAAATTTTACTGTTTACATACCCTTATTCTGAAAGTAAATGCTAAGCGAATTTAGTGCAAAACTACACTTTCTTAGGACCAGTTGTGTACCACGTCAGTGATTGACAATTAAATTGCACTATTTTTGGAGTTTTAAGTTTATGGCAATACGTATTATATACCTTGATGATGCACCAAACCACCTTAACATTTTTGAGCTTAAGAGCTTGCTAACATATATTTTAACATTGGAAATGTTTATAGTCTCGTATAGGTATGTGGTATATGGGTACAAAGTTACGAGTTCCGTTCAAATAGAAAAGACAACGGTGTCGCATCAAGTGCCGATTATACCGTACTCAACCGTGATCGGTAGGTGAACGAAAAGTCGCGGATATTGTCGACACGCGACTTACTTAGGACTAGGACTTAGGATTGAATAAGGTTATTTGTGTTTTACTGTACATATGGCGTTATACGGTTGGTATTTCCAATGTCTCCGATGGTTGCATGTATTGCGAAATATGTGAATTTTTTGTAGCTCTACTCCGTTGGAAAAATGGTTACGCGTGTTGTTTCTGTCACCACAAAATAAAGATTGATGCTTTTTCCGGTTGGTAGCTTGAGGTAGAGAGCAGCTATGGAATTTCTGAGGCAGACCTTCCCTGGGAGCCTCATTTCGTTGCGTGGAGATGTGGAGTGGCCTCCTCGGTCACCGGACCTGTCAGCTTATGACTATTTTTTATGGGGCTACCTAAAAGAACGTGTATACATAAACAAACCACATACACTTGAAGCCCTGAGTGAAATAATAACACAAGAAATTCGAGCGGTACCACGTGCAATGCTTCAGAGGAGTATGGACAACTTCTCACAACGTCTACAGGAGTGTATGGACAAAAACGGACAGCATTTAACAGATGTTATTTTTCGTACGTAATCAATGTTTTAATTTTTTCCTCTTTAATTTTTATAATGGCAACATCTAAGCTATTGTGGCCGGTGAACTTGAACTTGAAATAATATATTAAAATCTCGAACGCGTTTCTACAGCAAGGCTGTCATCATCAGCAAACCACTGAACTGTCCGCTACTCCGAATTAGGTTTTCCTGCAGTTTTCCTAATTCGTAAGGTAAAACCGGAGTAGTATAGAACATCTTAAGACCTTCTGCAGAGGCACCTCTAAAAAGCATTATCCGGGCCACTCTGTAATTGGGCACAAGCCTATTGAGGGCCCAGAACAAGAGAGGCGCAATAAATAAATAAGCTGAACAATAATGTACAAATAATACTAAAAAATAAGTTTACGAGCTCTGATTGACCTAAAGGACCTCCTTCATCATTATTCATTAGGAAGCATTTGTTTTTAAACTTTTTGTCGCTGTGCTGTGTTTTATATTCTTCGAGTACGCATGTTATTTATACCTACATGGTGGTTTATATAACAGGGACAGTAATCTATTTTAAACGTATCAGAATCTTCTACTCTACAAATTTCTTATCCAAACGATGCAACTTAACTGTACCTTTTTCTACCCAAACGAAGCGAATTTATTAGGTAAATAAACTAAACAAATATAGAAAACGAGCTCCTGGGTATGGCTATAGCATGTGCAAAACCAAATTTTAAACCTGATGTTAGTTTGGTTTTATTTAAAGTGTATATGTATGAAATTTCATTTAATTGCTTGCATAAATAAGAAAGTTAACACTGCACATCCTGCACAAAACCAAATTTGGAAAATGGCACTACATTTGCTTTTATTTCAAGTGGCTATGCATCAAATTTCATTTGAATGCCTCCATAAATAAGAAAGTTGGCACTGCACATACGTAAAACCAAATTTTGAGACTGGTGTTAAATTTGCTTTTTTGTACTCCGTGGACTAAATCAACGTGTTTTGTCATTCATTTAAGGGACTAAAGTGCAATTTTTTTCCCGGAGGGAGAAAAACATGACGCGGGACAAAAATTGACAGTATACACACATACAGTCAAACACAATTTAATGATTAATGGTTACCTGTATTTTACATATTTATTCTTGCACCATATTTTACACTTATTATACCGTTTTCCATATATCTTTTGAATTTGGAAGGAAGTAGGTTTCCTTATAGCTTGTTCATCAGAGTTTTAAACGATCATTTGTACGCCGTAGTTTTAAACTATATAGAATCTTTAAATCAAACTGACATTTATCGTTATACGATCACAATTTGACATTACCAGGTATATTGATCCTACAATCAATCAAATTTTTTCTTTCAAATTTGCACTTTAACATTGAAATTGCCGTAGCTGATTACCGGAGTACAAAAAATAGCGTAGGAGTAAAGTGCGTTCTAATCCCTCGGGTGCTTGTTGCCCTCAACTACGTTTCGGGCAACAATCTGCACCCTCGGGATTAAAACACACACTTTAGTCCCTCAGTATATAATATACTATTATTCCATGTGGTTATTTATCAAATTTCATTTAAATCCCTCTATAAATAAGAAAGTTGGCACTGCGCATGCGCAAAACAAAATTTTGAAACTGGCGTTAAATGTGCTTTTATTCAAAGTGCATATGTATCAAATTTCATTTAAGTACCTTCATAAATATAAGAAAGTTTGTTATCCGGTTTGTAAATGGTCGTGATGCGAAAAGGGCACTGTGAATGTTGATCGATTGGGCCCAATTTTTGGAATTGCGTTGTATATGGCTAAAGCTATGCGCATATTGAATTTCATGCAATTCGGATCATAACTCACGGAGATGTCAAAAGACCCTTCCTTATTTTTTGGGCTACATTGCCAATTCACGAACTGCCGACTGCGATCTACAAATTTGATAAAGAAGCCACCTGCAAAATGTCGGTCCATTCGTTTATGAGTTATCGTGCTAACGGACGGACAGACGGACAGACACCGCAAAATTATAAACTCGCTAGGAGCTCGTTAATAAAATAATAACCCATTATAGAGTCTCAGCTCTAAACATAATGTGTAAGGATAATAATTATTATTGAAAGTGAAGCATTCATAAGCTCGTTTTTGTGATCCGATTTTGATTTGAAATACTGATGTCCACGCGTTCTGTCCGCATTTTTTTATATGATTGGCATTGGCTTGCGGTCGTAAAATCACCTGGGCACCCCTAACAAGATACGCATCTTTCTCAACCTACGTCCATATTTCATGCTCTCGCACGGACACATATGCGATCGTCTTGATATGTTGTCCCATATGGTTTGTTGATTTGGTTTTTATACTGCACAGCGATCCCACGGGCGCTGAAGTTATACCTTCCCGGATTTACCTATTCATAAAGATGAGGCGATATCTCACGTATACCCCGAATTTATGCCGTGGTCTATGAATACGAGAATAAGCAAACTTGGGAGCATAAAAATAACACAAAAACCGCCTTTTGAGACTCGCTTGTTATTCTTTATATCCTACAGTTAAGTGGGGGAAAAACATAACAAATAAGTTTGAAGTTAAGCAGCGTGTACGATTATCCCACCATTCTGTGTTATATAAAGTAGTAATATTGAAATGATACTTACATTGGCTGCACTCCAACAGGCTGCATTTGGATCAACTTCTGACCCCAGCAGAAGCCTGTCGAGGAATTTGTTTTCTAACGTTACTTATGTATTGTGCACAAACAAGAGTTCTTTACGAATTTTCGCGATATAAATGCGTTATAAACCACGTGAAATTATACCCCCATTTTGCGGCTTCATAAGTCGTTTTCCGCTTGCTCTTTTATAACGCAGACATAGTTAAGAGCCAAAAATATAATAGAAACTTATAAATCCGCAGAAACATTCCCCTTCTTATTTGACATAGATAAACATAACTCAAATAATTTTTTGTATTCTTATACATCGCGTACGTTATCGTTAGATCGCTATATTTGTCGCGGGCTATCAGAAAATTGTCGTTCGATAAAAGTAGCAAATTACAGAAGTGTATAAAAATTACCGATTTATAAGGAATTTCTAACTTTTAGTTACTTTTAGATTACCGCGGGTTTGAAACAGGAAGTCCATTAATTAACCGTAAGAAAAGGAGCAAAAATATTTTATCAACTTAAAGTGTGGTATTGTCAGGGTAATTTTTAAGAGCTCTAGAATAAATGAAAAAGTTTTACGTAAATTAAAAGTTAGCGAGGTTCCTCTTCGTGATTTATTCTAGTCCGTTAATTGTTATTGACTCTAATTACCCACCTAAGCTTCGTATTTTTCTGCGTGTCTCGTCCATGGACAGCGTCTTAACAGACGGGGGAAATGGAACAGAAAATTGTCTTCTCTTCTACGGAGAAATGGTATGCATTTTTTTCTTGCGCGCGTTCTCAATCTTTGAGCATTCCCTATTCCAGCCAACATTTGTTCAACGGTAGACATGGACAAATCACAGTTATTTACAGTTGGCCATGATAAGAATACCGAAACGGGTTTACCTCTCCTAAAAAATTGTTATACTCGGCACAATCCGTTTAATGCATAACTAACTGGACGTATGTTTACATGCAGATGGTTAAAAATAATAGGAATTCATCAAAAGTAATTAATATCTTAACCACAACCAAGGGTTCAAAGCAAATGTTCAATAATAACGTTTACCGCGAATATTATACGTGTCTACCTTCGCCCCTTGTCGGAAAACATCCGGGTTGTAATTGCATATACATGAGCGAATTTCATATTAATTTCTGATTATACTGAAATGAACGACCACAAAGCTTTTATATTGCGATCGCACAGCCTTAATAAGACCTGTAATCCGGACACACATGCATATAATCAGTAATATTACACCGCGTGTTTAGTAAAATTGGTGTCATCCGTGACGTTAGTGTCATGTTAGGCTGGTAATTAACTTTACAAAATGTTCATTTTTTACTTCTTTTTTAATGCATTCATTTTACTTATGCTAGTAATTATAAGAAATTAATTATTCTGCTTTGTTTTTTTTTCATAAGTAATTAAGGTCAGATTATTTACTTTATACAAGGGCAAACCGACATAGGAAAGATGTCAGCTCAGCTACCAAATCTAAGTCACTCTGTTCAACTATACCAGCTGGTAGTAATCTTTCATGTTGTTCGAAGTGACTGACTACTGACTTACTTTTGCTTTGCAGTATAATTCCATAAAATAGTTTCATGGTACCATTCCATATCAAGACGTCCACGTTATTCCGCCAAAAAATTGGGGTTTTCCTTCATATTTCTTCTTATTGTTTAGTTTTTTATTCGATCGAACTGGTCTAGGCTTTTTTCTTTGGTTTCCATATTCTTATACAGACTTCATAATCCCCGGCAATTTTTTGTGAACATCCATGCGAGTAGCAGTTTTTTGCAATTATCTCGAAACGTTGAATTTTGACATGTCGCACATTGCATTTAAAAGCAACTCATATGCTTTCTGTGCCTGACTGAATGCGCTCTTAGTGTGTTTTGCGTGGTTGGTACGATTTAGTTTGTGGAAATGATGACTTTTGCCTTCGTAGTGGGAATGACAGGTTCGTCTTTGCGAATAATATTATATTGAATTGGAAAATGCAGAATCATCACGCTACCGTTCTTTAAATTAATTATTTACGCGTATTAACGCGAATAGGGTGTCGCTAATCTTAATCTAGGTAAGAGTCTTGTTGTACTGCTGTTGTTAAAATATTTTTCATTATTTATAGGTTAGTTTATATCACATGTTCCCGGCAAATTCGAAGTTGATTAATATATCATCTATTCTCTATTGTCTATATATGGGAACCCAGTTATTGGGGTAAGCAGGGATTATGGTTTTAGCATATGTTTGATTTCCCCATTTTAGTTTCTTTCCCGGATATCTTATCTGCACCAAAACGGTATCGTTAACACCTGAGTAGTCGACAAATAAGTAGCTCGATCTTTTAAGACACCGTCAAATTGAGCAAATCCATCCATCCATCCATCTTATATGCGTTGGCCATTCAACATTAATTTAAGCTTACTTTCTTTATGTACTTTATTGCCTTGGTTGTATCGTTGCATGTAATTACTGTAGCGGGGATTCCGCTTGTCCCTATTAATTACTCGATAAAGAGTTATTACATTTATCGATTTGATTACAAAGCTACTTCCGTTACTATATTGGTTACTTTAATATTTTGTTATGGAAATTAAATATTTATATGTTAGGCGTTAGCTATTCCTAATTATTCAGACAAGAAGCCAGAACCCTCTTGTGCCAGAGCTTTGCAATCTCGTATGGTCCTTCATTTTTAGTTTCATTTTAGCAGGATTTTGTGCCTGTCTGGCGCCCACCCCATACAGGTTTGCATTCGCTCTGCAGTGTTTCACTGGGACACCTACTCTTCCCTGACTAGCGGGTCAGTACCGTTTGCTATCCCTCAACGCCAACGTGGGGCCACACCACCCAATCTCAAAATTTTTTTATATTACTGAACTACTTCGTCATCCTCGATGTCAGAGGGCTCAGAATCATATGAACATAAATCGGCTTTAAGATCTTTGACATGCCAAGCACCCAAATTATATTGTGATTATCTCGCAACTGATAAACTAAATAGAAATAACCTTAGTAAACGATACAGGGAATGTATTTTGGAGCTAGTTTAGAAGAATAATAGACAGCCGCATTAGATAACGTATAATTTCTCTTCCAGGCACGATCGCTAACTTTGAAAGTTAATGCTTAAACTGACTACCATTGTTCGATAAAAGTATTTGAGGTACAATATTTGGTTTTCAAGAAATCTAATAGCGACGGCCGAAGTGGCTTTCGGGCAAGGAAATACAAAGACACATTTAGTAAATCAATCGACCGCGACCAAAAGATACGAATTTCCTTTCTTAGATCTGGGAAAAGAGCCCAACCAATCGATACTCAACATTTGAAGTGGAAAATTACTATACTTATAACTTCCCATCAAACCAGGGCGAGAAGTATTAGGCCTCTTATACGCAGCACAAATTTTGCACTGCCACACAATTTATAAACATCCTGTTTCATGCGGGGCCATTAATATAATTCTGAGATACGATATAACGTTTTAACTATTCCACAATAAGCGGCAGTAGGGTCGGAATGGAATTGATTAATAATATTTAAACGATTCGCAGTAGAGACAACTAATTTCCATTCTATCAAATTGGGTCGTAACGGGACACGGTTTTTTGGTATGCTTATAGAGAATGTCATTGGAAAGGTTTGAAATCAGGATAATTTTCAGGGTTGGTCTTAACTTTGTCACGCATACTTGTGTACCATTCCTCAGGGTCAAGATCCTTCACGACTAAGACATCAGTCGAAGGGACGTCACGCGATAAATAGTCGGGTATGATCATTTGACTTCCGGGATGATGACGTATTTCCATATCATATTCAGATTATTACATGGTCCAACGAGCTAAACGACCCACAAGATCTTTCAAATTGTGCAGCCAAGATAATCTCGCATGATCAGTATAAACAATAAGTCGTGGTGCTCTTGGAACAGGACACTACCTACACGAGATTACTCGCATCACATTGAATAATAAAGGGTGTAGAAAAATTGGGACTATCCAAGACACGAGCAGAAGTTAAACGTTTCTTAAGTTCATTAAAAGCAGATTCAGTTTCCTTGTTCCAAGAAAGTAACATCGTTCTAAATGTTGTAATGATCTTAACGGTCCTCCATCCGGCACTGCAATTTGGTCATACTCTATAGCTATAGTTACAGTTGGCAACTCTGGGGAAATCTACGGACAGAGCCATCTAACTTTCAAGTCGATACGACGGACGTTTCGCGGCACTTTCGAATCTCAGTAGTAGTCAGTTCGGACTGGGTAGTACCATAGGCTACGTTGTGTTATATGTATACCTACTAGGGGTAGGTATGTGTTGGTACATGAGACACAATCGGCGAGAGAATCGAATAAAACTTAAAGTTTTGTGCATAAGAAAAGACAAGAACAAATGAAATATATTACGCAAACACGAAAACCTTCTCTGGATAAAAAATGTAGGATAGCTAAAAAAATACACGAAATAAATCAAATATATCCAGCGTCTTAAATAAACAAGTATGTAATAAAACGAGATACATGTGGCATAAATCGAGTATGGCCCCAAAATGCAAAAGAGAAATACAAAAATCAAACGTCCCAAATTGCACATAAAAATCAGGTATTCGACTCAAATGTAAAACAAATCAATATAAACAATCACAAAGACACTAGAAATGCAATGGGAAATAAATCAATTTAGTACGATTAAAATGGTAAATTGCATGTAGCACAAAAAACACATCAAAATGGCATGGCTGTACTCCAACCTCTGCTACCATTAATTTAACACGAACAGTACAGGTGAGAACCCAAGCAGTATTCATGTGAAAGTTGATTACCCTAACCAGAACCACATAGGAAACGGAATAAAAGTTAATTAGAGCGCCACCCTTCTCGTGCTGCCGTGCGCACGAGATAAGGAAGCAACGTATACAGCGGAGAATCGGAACTGTTTAGGTACTCCTTCCACGCAGGAAACGATTAGTCGAACATCCAGGGCAACATCATACAGTAAATACACTCCTACGTGAATAGAAGTCGGAGCTTTTAACCCCAAAATAATAATGACAGGAGTGGACGCCGGCTATACGGACGATATGTTAAAGGAGAGTTTGCTCACGCAAAACGAGGAAGTGTGTGAGAAAGGAGCTAGAAGCGACCGGGTGAAGATTGTAGGCAAAAGGCGATGTTCCCGAAATCCCCACCGTGAGAATTGGGTTATTGAGGTCAGATCCAAAGATTTTAAGGGAATACCAAAAAGCGGGCACTTATCAGAAAACGGCTTGAGAAGCATATCCATGTCAGGCGTTGCTACAGATGCCACAACTTCGGGCATGTAACGGTAAACTTCCCGGAAAAAGAGGACATACGTCCACGATATGCTGAATAACATCGACTGGAGAACTGCACCTCGGAGACCCGTAGAGCCAAAGATACGGCGCATACGGCTATGCACGGATGTGATGCCCAGCATACCAGAAACTAATTCAACTCGCCATAAATAAGGTTGACTAATGACTATATGGCAGAGCGCCTTAATAACAGCCTACGCTCAGGTACTTCTTGCACCCTCCCTCACCACAACAAATTATTTGCGATGACCTCTTCGACCTACTAAACGCAGTGAGAGCAATAATGTGGAATGACTCACACTCCAGTCCCACCTGACTAATGGGAGATCATGGGTGGACATAGCCGCCAGTCTAGGCGCATCGGGAGCAAAGGAATGGCGTATCCTGGATAAAGAGTCGTCAAGCGACCATAAGATTAATAGAATGGGCAATAAGGCAAATAATGGCCACAATCAAATTCCTACAATTCCAGAAGGATTACTTACACAAATTTTGATAACATCGGAAATGATACATAGGTAAGTACATATTATTAAAATTGATGTTATTGATTCTAAACAATAAACATTCTGAGTATTTATTGTTCCCCAAACTAATTCACGTTACATGGCCTTCATCTTCAGTTATCTTGATCTCGAAACCGTGAAAGCTATCGCCCATGAAACCAAACTTGATATTGTATTTCCAAACTTATTCTCCATCTTATTGAGCATAAGAAGTCACAAAAAAATCAGCTGCCTTACACACATAAAAAATACTATAATATATGCGATATAGTATACTATAAGCATTAACTGAACTAAACGCTGGTTGGCGAGTTTTTGAATAATGCATCAAAAGACACTTTTTGACTTGTGTACTCTACAATACTTGATACTTGATACTTTGGCATATGCCTGGCGTAGCCGCCTTTTATCTTAAAATTAAAATTAGTAAAAGACTCCGGCAAAAAAGTGGAGAGTTCCGCTCAACCCAGTTTATTTCCCAGCGAATCAGACTAGAAATTCAAAAAGGCAATGCCGAATGCATTTTAGCAACCTTACTTTTTTTGTAATTCTTTTGACGAAATTTTCTATGATTTTCCCCGTTCTTATAATGTAATTTGTTCCTGTTCTATTATTTTCATTAAACGTTTATACTTATCTTAAAATTGGGATTTATAGGAATACATTAGTACATTAGTAATGAAAATTGCGAAATTTGACAACCAGTCGCTTCATACGAAAAGTACTTTCGTAACGTTGCGTCCATCAATTTTCAAAGATGCAGCTACTTGCCAGCTATAGCTATCAGCTATCAGATAGGTATAGGTACAAAGCTTGAAATTTGCACTGAAAACATTATAAAAACTTGTAACTAGAGGCTGCAGTAACTACATTTAAACTGTAGTATTTTTTTTAAGTCAAAATCGAAGTTTATTTTCTTCTTCCACAAAGAATCTAATAAAACGTTGTAGTTACGGTGAAAAAAAAGTAATTTTGGAAAGTCATCAATTTTACTCTTTCGATAGATTAAACTCATAGTTTAGGTAATATATAAATAATACAAAAATAAAAGGTTTTATGGTTGTTTAACGTTCCGCGGCAATTCCGTAGAGTTAGTTGTTGGCAATGAGCGTTTGATGTTTTTCAATGCTCCACCATCAATTAAAAACTTATTCCTTGAAAGTTGATTGGTAAAACGTACTTGGGGACGGCCTGTTTTTTTATTCGTTGGATGTAAAACGAGCACGATTAATTATTGTGATGTAGTAAATTTGTACATAGACGAGTAACTGGAGCTGCATTACAAACACCAAAGCGCGCGCTTTTTTGCGGTAACATGAAGCAGCGAATAAGATTCACTTGTTAAACATGTCTACATTTATATAAAAGCTTCACCTGCTTTAATTTAAAATTGTACAACATTAGGTAGAGTTACATTATTTTGTCTCTTTTAATTTTGCCAAATTTCAACATGTGCATATTTCTACGTTTGTGTCTGCCGCTGATGTTGACACTGAGTTATTTGTACGTCTTTCATGAAATGCAAAAGTTACGAATGTACGGCGTGTTTTACAGGAACTCATGTTAGCTAATCCTTTCCTTCTTTATTAATATGACGTTTGGTTTTATTTACATACTTTGCATGCTATGGCAGTATTACATTCTGTTTGGAGTAATATTTTTCGACCTTCTCCAGAAGCGGTCGTTAAACTATTGGCTAAATTATACCTGGAAAAGCGCGTGGGTTGCAACATGCGTAGAGAAAGGGGGAGAAAGTTTCATAGTGAACAAAGTTACGTTTTCACTTAACGAAAAATTAGACGTTAATAATGCTCCCGAAGTTATTAATTTCTTTTGTATTATGGTAATAGCGCTGTAGTGACCTCTTATTATACGTGTCCAGGCAGCAGGATATGAAGCCAGGTTATTGAAACGTAACCCCCATGTTAATGAAAGAAGCAGGTTTAAGCTATCCACCCCCCTCGGTTGGCAAACAAAGCGGTGGTCAAATGAGTTTTTAGATCACGCCTCTTTTTACTACAAATCTTTGTCCAACCTTGTGTAAAGTGATTCATTATGTGTGGTTTCCTGTCAGATACTAATTATTTTTGTATTTTCTTTTCACTCGTGTTCTTTTAATGATAAATATTGTTTTAATGGAATTTAATAACAAAAACAAATTTAAACGACGATCGGACGGCGGAAATTTAAAAATTATCCTCAACGATTGCGTGGGTTCTATAAGGTAAACAGCAAGACCGCATTGTGTAGTGGCTTTTTGTATGCTACCGCTTTCATATCAATACCAACAACAGTGCATACTGTTTGATATCAGATTTTCGGCGTTATTTTTATTTGTTAGATTACTTCCAACATTTAATTTCGTCCTGGATCTATCCAATCCTTCATGCTTCTTTACAAAAAAAAACATTCCAAGTTCCTTTCTTCAATGTTTTTACTGTGTTTCTAATACACCACTTGGTTAGTGTATTTAATAACACTATTTCAATTTTTTTCATGTTGTAGTGCGCTGCATCTTTGTTTACCTTACAAACACATGATCTCATACCTAAAACAAAAAGGTTTATTTTCAAACTGCACATACGGGCCGACATAACATTTTAAAAAGTGTCTAAATGTCTAATGTTACTGTCGGGTAAGATCCTTTCATTATGGATCTAGATACAGATCCAGATACATTTAAATATTGTGATCTAGATCCAGATAAAAGATCCACACTTAAGAAAGGATCTAGGTCAAGATTCAAGATCCACCCAAAATCTAGATCTTTTATAGATCCTTTATAGGTAAATCTGATTTACAAGGGGGGATTTGTCATTACTCCAAATACAGCAATTTTCACATTTTTCCATATTATAACAAGAATTTTGTAGCATTGTTATTGTTTTGTATTTTCACATTATTTTTAAAATGTGAATAATAAAAAGATTTAGATATTAACAATCTGCACCGCTAAATTGCAAATTCAAACAAATTTGCATTAAATGTATAGAAGACTTTATGTACGACTAATATATAATGTGAGTATTATAATTTTTTTTTTGTATAAAGCCATATATTATTCCCTTAGGGATTAATGACCAGGGATTAATAGCTCTTACGCCTTCTTGTACTCCAATTAGAAAATTTCCTTAAATTTAATATCATTCATGGAAACAAAACAAATGTCAAAAGTGTAAATGTCAAGTGGGTTGTGTATTGCTTGTGTATTTGTATTAATTAATATGGATAAAATCTCAAGTTATTAAATTAGTCGTAGATAAAGTAGAGTAACTCGGAATATTATTCTATCATTATTAACTCGTGATATAATCTATTCTTATACCTTCAGATTTCGCCTAAAATTCCCTGTTGACGTTAACGGTGTCTTTTATTCGAGAAGGGCAGTGTTGACACTGAGTTACTATTTTATTCTCACATTTTAAAATAATCTTATAAAATTTATCACTTAACATAAACGGAGCATCAATTGATTCATTTTTTTCATCTATGATTGTACCTACACTCAATTCTTACTTTCACCGGCTAGCCTCTGACTTAAAAAAAACCTTGAAAGTTTCAATTGACCCTCATTTGCGAGATAGAGATGTCTCTTCCAGACGATACATTTTGCCTTCATGAGTACACTCCTCCGGCACATCGCTTTCTAGATATGCGCGATATGCGCTTTGTGATTACCCTCCTCCGACACTCCACTCTTGAGACATGAGGGCCGAGGAGGAGAACTGTTATTAGTACCATGAAGGGTATGGTCAGTTTCCCTACCACAGCCTCTGGATTTTGATAAAAGATGAGGACGAAGGGCGGTAGTTTGTAAAAAGCAGTTCCTTTCGTTAATACCTTTAGAGTACTTGGAAAGATAAAACCAATTTATACCACTTCCCCCCTCCCTCCAGGCTACCCCGTGATATCGAAAAGGAGTGGCACAACAAAGTTAGTTTGTTGAAACCAATTCCATTGTGTTTACTCCCCCCTCCTCTAACCGAAATAAATTTTTCGCACAGAAGCAGAGCACAGAAGACACAAGCACTTTTTAATTTCACAAAACTACGACGACGTACATTTCAAAAACTGTGATACAACTCCTCCAGCGTACTTGGGGCATCCAGACCAGACCAGACCAAAGAAGATCTCCTTCACTTCTTTTATAAACGAGCGCTCACACGAATCACTGGTTTTTAAAAATGCAAATTTTCATCGTAAAACACTCAAATCAAATCACGCAAACAAAATGTTGTCAATTATTTTCTAATCCAAAATAAGTCAAAAATCATTTTTAAATGGCATATCTCCGTTATATTCTTTTCATTCAATCTAAAAAATATTGTCAGGCGCCTATTTCTTATATCTCAAGAACCTTTAACACACGTGCGGTGCCTAATCGGACTACAACGTATTTTCTAAGTTTTAAAGCTGTTTTGTGAAGAATTCGATTATGAGATGAGCCAATTATAAAATTTAGCCACATAGCCGTTATCTCTTTCCTTCCGAATTTTATGGTGAAATAACCATATTTTTCATCTACACCATTGATATCCTTACATATTGCTGACAAGGACATACGTAGGTACTAACGAATAATTTTTGCTGGGATTTGTTTTGTTCCTATTAATATAACATCAGTAAGTCCATTTAAATAAACAGTGGATATTCTCCAATAATTTTGATCGTGCTCCAAAGCACCCATCTCCATTTTATGCACAGCATTTCCTTTATTCACTATTTTCATGTTATGTATATTTCATTGTTCACTAATTTTCGCGTGTGCAAATGCAGATTCTCAAAGTTGTTTAGATGCTTAGAACATATTACGGTCTTGCGGTTCATACTAAGCGCATTTGAAATTCTTACTGGTCTTGTGTATTAACAAATGTGTTTTAAAATTGGATTTGGACTGACAAGTGCTGATGTCTTGACAAATGTAAGATGTGCTTTAAGACTGGGTTTATGTTTGGGGACGAAAGCACGCTGGACACAGTTTAAATTGTTGGTAGTCTTGTGTGGTAAAATGCTAGTAGTGTGTGTTTACACGGAATTACGTTTCCGATCATATCCCTGTGTGATGTTGCAGTGCGTTTGTATTATGATCACAAAGGACAAGCCGTCTGTTTGTATTCGAATAAATTGTAAATCAGCTATCAACAGTGTAAACGTGTATAAAAGTGACAAATGCCAATATTTTTGGGTTAGATCGTATATTTGCCTTTGTACCAAAATTGGTTTCTGCGCAATCATCTTTTAGTTTTGGAACGCTATCTGAACTGATTACCAACGAGTACTAGAAGTCAACCAATCACAAAAAATTTTTTGCTAACAGCATGAAGAAATTTTAAGCTTTTCTCTGTAGTAGAGGTGAAAAACTGTACTTCGACTCGCTAGGATTGTGTTGATCATGGTGTAAAACATTACACCTTGGTGTCGATGAACCAGGTAAGCATTTAATGAAATAAAAGCATTCTATGATAACGTTATATTATTCTAATAAAAGTATGTGTTGTTTACTATAAAGGAGTTAACCTCAAAATAATACTACATGAACCCTCAAGCAGAAAAGAGCAGTGGTCGCCAACACATTTGGAGTGAAAGCAACTTACAATAAATCATGCAACATATTTCTGTTTACACAGATTTGATTGCGAACAATTTTCCATGGGCATGAGGCCACTTTAAATATCTCTACGTCGACCTTCTTCATTATTTTCAGAAGCAGTTTTTCGTCATCAAACATGTAGGTACTATATCATAGATTTGAATGAATCAAAACGCAAACAGCCGATAACAAAAAATGAAACTACACCAATAGATATACTGATTGTTATAAACAACCTTAATATAATAATAAAAAGTTGACACTGGCCCCTTTGAGATAACCTCACGTTGTAAATACATGTATTTTTGATATCCTTATTAGTGCAATAAAGAATTTGTTTTTATTAGTTCGCATTGATTGATATCAGAACGTTAATCAAAGGACCGCTTCGAATGGATCGCGACGATTATAAATGGGAACATCAGAGTAGTACGGTTATTGTTATCAAATTTTACTAATACGGAAGCAAACTAATTCGCGGAGCGATGCTCTGTCGTTGACCCAAATGCGAATTTAACTTTGATCGCACGTTTTGTCCGATAATGTTCTTTTCTGGTCGTAAATGTTAAGAAAAGTAAAAAAGAAACGATAAGTTATGTTTGTTAATTTCTGTTACGTCAGGTATTTACCGTGTCAATGGCCAAAAACCGTGCGATGGTGTTATCTCGGAGGTCACGAAATTGGAGTGGAAGGCATAAAAAGTATTTAATATTGAGAATAAACCGATTTTATATCTAAAATTTAAATCGTACAAAACAGTTGTACACTTATCAATTTTTAATGACGTCTTTATGATTCGGTGTTGGAGTTTTGAGATTACAGTAGGTATTAATGTTTGTGTGGATTTTTATCGGCAACGGAAGTGTGTGTGTGACTAATTTCATTTGGCATGAAGAGTATACAATCCCCCTGGTGACTGTTAATTTAGTGATCCCATGGTTTCCAATCAGGTGAGCATCAATGCATGATTTTTCAATTGAACCATTCAAATGGACTCAATTTAGGTTGACGAGTAGTTCAAAGTATACTGTAGTTTAAGGTAAATTTATTGGTGCGCAAAACATCGATTAGCTACCGGGCAGGGAATTGGCTTTGACCCTAAATTCCGTTGAATCTGATTATCTCACTATTTAGTATCTTGTTTTGTAGAGACTGCCTCTATAAAAATTTCGAAATTGTTTACAAACTATTAACAATTACTGTACCAACTATGTTCCGGTTCGGTTGCTTAAGTTATAATATGGAATTATTGTTACCATAGTTGCCTCTTTAATTTGCATCCTTAATCGTTTAGGGCCATCTGTGCCGGCCTCGGATCATTTTCGCACCACAAT
>NW_022170403.1:35664355-35750716 GCF_008802855.1 Photinus pyralis | reverse complement strand
TGGCCCGTATGGATAAAAGTAAGCAAATGCTTATACTTGCAAAATTCAAAGTAAATACTCGTAACTGCTCCTTCATACTGGTCTGTTTAGCATGGTTTAGCAGCGCTGCACTGCGTCCTGTCCTTCTGCTTAGAAGCGCTGCTAAGTCGCCCAGTGCGAAGGAGCACTTACGAGTATTTACTTTGAATTTTGCAAGTATAAGCATTTGTTTACTTTTATTCATACGGGCCAATGTGTGGAAATGCCTTGCACGATCTGCGTATGAATTGAATATGCTCGAAGCCTATTACAATACAAGTACATACATATCGTGGTTTTGCCTAAATTATAACTTTTTTGTTCGTTCCTTCTCCACACACTGACCAATATGTATATATAGATGGTAGATTATTATTGTTTACGACTGGAGTAGTCGTAAACACTATACCATATGTAAGATTATGTTATACATCTGAATTAGGCACCTATATTGTGAAAAACGCCCAAACATTTAACTTCTGTAAATGATAGACGGGAGGCTACGCGAACTCTAAGATTGTTGATGTTATCGGTAAACTATTCCAATCCAGCAAACAAGGCGCCCCAAATTGCGATACACAAGGCTGATGTCTGCAACCCCTCACATCGTGGAGAGTGAGTGTAGATTTTAATAAAGTGTAACATAAAAGAGCAACAAAACATAAAAGTACAAAATATACAATTATGCAGGTAAATTTCTAAGGATGTTTGCAATTTAAGCTCGTAACTTTTTTATTTTCCGCTTTCAACAGACTAAATACAATTTTACGACTTTTAAATGTCATGTGCTACAAAATCCTTACAAAGAAGATATTCATAAGGAATTTTTACGCAAACATAACTTCTTCGTGCTACTAAAATACATACTACCGGTTGAAGACGCGGTTGTTATATTACAATTTTATCCGAGAAACTGTTCGGTTTGATCAAGACTTTTTTGTAAAAAAAAATGTTCAAGGAACTAATCGATAGACATCGACAAGAACATTTCCTACGAACCTAAATAACCTCGTTTCCGGTATGTTATCAAATAATTTCCTCTTCGACGATTAACTCGCACCGGCTACTGTAGAGGCGTGGGTTGCCGCTAATGATTGTTTTGTTATAAAAATATCACTGATTAAGATTTTCCTGAAAAAATGTAGGAGATGGAAAACACCTACGTACCAAAATCGTTTCATTATGCCGCACAATGATGCCGCGATGAGTTGTCGTTTAGCTAAAAAATATAACGAAGGGAATTCACGTGGAAACCACTAACTATGAAGAGGAGTCGATACACAGTAATGAAGTCATCGTCACGCCGTCTGATAACTTTACAGGTTAGGCCGAAAGTGATGCACAGACAGTGGCCGAGTTGTTCTGAAATTTGAAGAGGATGTGGTTTCATGTTTATATTATAGTTAAGTGGTTCTTGATTTTACATCAGACACTTGAAATAAAACAAATGTAACTTTCCACTAGGTGCGTTTTCTTTGATAGATCTCACGTTTCCTGTTTTCTACAGCTGTTGTTTGCCTTCCAAATTTCCAATGTTACTTTCGGAACAAAAAAGGAATTGTTTCACGTAAGAAACGGCGTTAACCTCAATTACTAAATAATTTATCTCATACCCCACGCCCAGATTTAAACAAAAATTATAATGGACAAGAGTTACGGCTAGAAACGGTTTATATACGAATTTGATCTAACATCACTTACCTACATACTAAAACTAGTACTAAACCTATTGATTTAAAAATAATACATTTCGTTCTCAGTTAACCGGAAAAACAGCAATCATTAAACAAATAAGGTTATTTTACGCATGTTTTTGATAATACACAGGATTTATAAATGTTGGACGACCTTCCAAGCTTTGTCGATAATTTTCAAGGAGAAAATTATATTGCGGTGTTAATTTCGTTTCATTACATTTGCGTGCGAAATCATTGATGATTGATATACGCCAGCAATATGCAATTAATCGATTTCTTTGAAACGAACATAACAAATAATGTGATGTGATCATGGGTATGCAGTTAATTTTAGAGAGTTGTGCTCGTAAACTTTAGAAGACTGGCGTATAGAGAACACCGAACACGTACGGCTGTTTAAGTAAAAAGCAAAATAGTTTAAAAAAAAAAAAACTTTTAAGGCGAATACCTACATCTCGTTAGCGAAAGATGTCGCCGTCAGCGAACCTCGAAAATAGTACCTACACATTCCCCGCTCTCAATAAAAAATTCGTACCCTCAAACAAATTGTTGTATACAATAGTTCTTCCAACGAGTTAATTCTGAATTTAATTAGGAAACCCAGATCTGTGACCCGGGGGACTGCGCAATTCAAGATTTAAAATCAAAACTGAACCCTGTAGCACATGATCGTCTAGAGCTAGATCAAGCTACCTAACCCGAGGGGCAAACCACTGGGGATTTCTGGTGTACAACCTCTTGGAATTCTTATGGAATTCATCGAACTCTTTTGGAATTCATAGAATTATTATGGAATTAATTGGGAATTCTAAGTCTTTTTACAAGCTTTCTTTATATTGATTTTTATACAATTACCTGGAATTTATTCAATATTTTTGAAGTGACTGCCTATCGCTTGGTATATGAATCTATGTTTTGCACGGGAGTAAATCCATCTCATCCGGCACAAGACATTCCGTTATTCACGACAATGGGCAGGTTCGACATTTTTTTATTTTAGCTGAAACGGAGAGATTTTGTTATTAAAAAACGATCAGAAAAAAATTGGGTACAAAATATTGATATTTACGTCCGCTGTAAGCACTTTAAAATCAAGGCGCGAAGCAAGTAAACGTACCTGTGCGCGAGACTACCCCGCGTGACTTCAGAAGCCAGAAACATTTGCCGCCGTGCTGGCAAAGTATACGAATCTCGATACCTCCCTTCGACACTTCATTCTCGGGATATTCGCATTTGAAGTGTTGACCCCACTCCCACATTTCTACACCTGTCAAGACCTTTCACCCCTTTGACGTCCACCACGTTTGCACCCCGTTTCCGATTCCTATTCGCTGTTATGCCGTTAAACACAATCGTTTTCCTTAAGTTTAAGTTGAGTATTTCTCTAAATTTGATTACCTATGTAATGTAATAATCTTTTTGTGTTATATCCAAAAAAGTGTAGGTAATACTAAGAGAACTAGTGGTTGTCACAAGAAAAATAAGTCTCCTTTGACAATGCAAAAATACACCACTGATAACAAATCTCAAGTATGCAGATTGGTAGCAAACTTTTTATCATTTTGGATAC
This sequence comes from Photinus pyralis, assembly GCF_008802855.1. NCBI lineage: Eukaryota > Metazoa > Arthropoda > Insecta > Coleoptera > Lampyridae > Photinus > Photinus pyralis. Next base: position 35,747,431 of record NW_022170403.1, on the reverse strand, counting down.
CATATAAAAAGTTTCTTTGTTTTGAAGGTATATTCAGTGTTCCAGACACCCTGTATGTATAAATAACCTAAAAACTGCCAATATAGTCCAGTCATTTTAGGAGATTAAACTGCTTCATGTTATAATGTTCTAAGGAACATCAGCTATATGGGGGAGGTACTAACGTTGGTATTGCATACCTCCTTAAAAAGGGAACTGCAAGGGAACTGCGTGGTCGTTGAAGTTACAAAAAGTAAAACAAAAACACAATAAATCATAACTTTTTACGTTTTGTAAATTGAAATGCAGCGTTCAATACCGATTAACAATGGCTATTCCAGCATGAACAACGATCACATTGGATGGGGGGTTAGATAAAATTTGTTTCGGTCAATTATGAAGTATTTATTCTGGAAAGGGTTACCAAGCATATGGTGGAAACCTGGTGATCATTTTCCTTCTTGGTGTCACTATTAAAAATTGGGTTGCGAAAGTTTAAAGGGGAAGCTGCCATTGAAAAAAATACAAAAAGGCAGTTTTGTGCTTACAACTTGAAAACTATTAACTTTTCGAAAATATAATAATATACAGGGTGTCCCTAAAAGGTCTGTACAACGCGCTACCTGGGGTTCTTGGTATCAAAGTAGGACGATTTAACCCAACTTACCTCTATCCAAAAGTGCTTCGGTAAGGCGCTATCTACCGCCAAAGATTAAAAAAAAATCGTTATTTTTATTTTATCGGAAAATGGTTTTGCCGATTAAAATGAAATTCGGGATGTGAATGTCTAATGTAAAAAGGGTCTTTGTGATATCATCGTTTTGATTGTAGTTGCTATGTAGGTGGTAAAATACTGACCATCCACATCTGAAGAGGTCTAAAACTTTTTATCTACTATTTTGACGGTTCTAAATTTTTAGACACTGATAGACAGTTTACTTGCAAGCATTTTTTGTCTCTTGATGAATATCGCTATCTGTGATGGTTTACGAAAAAAAAATAATTTAGGCATGATGAATGGCATGCACCATACATGCGATTGTTCCTCAAAAAATCAGAAGATGGCTGTGAAACCTTAGAGTGTCGTAACGTTTGTTTGTTGTTTCTTAAACTTGTTGTGTTGGGTCTTGTGATGTCTTTATCTGGTTCGGGAGAGAGCGGGAATAGTTTTAGATAGCACAGTATAAGTATTATACCAGGTGGTGCACGGTAAGTAGGAACATAGGGATTTAACATGGGAAATTAGTTTTATGCAATATCCTGTCCTCCTGTACATTTTACAGAAAAAAACTGTAGAGTTTAAAGTTGTTCAGAATTAAAAGGTGCATACAAAACTGTTTTTAGATGTTTTATAAAGCCTTTGGTATATACTCGCAAATTTAAAACATTTCCGTTATTAGTAGCAATAGCCATGACTTTTGTTTTATGAATTGCTACTAATAACAGAAATGTTGAAATTTATTTTTTGTACTCATTGAATGGAAAGATAATGTTTCCAAGCATCCTCGATACACGGGAAAACGACTTTCCCGCATCGCGGTGTTTTTTGGTTTCCGCTGGAGAGACGGGGTTATGCGCGTTCTTCGGTTGGTAGTACTTATTGAAGTCAACGAACGTCATGTCATGGTTAACTGTCATCTGCTGTAAAATCAATTAAACCGTTGGTTGAGGGTATTTAGTGCGATTAATCGGAAACAGACGTACCTACACTAAGTTTTACGTAAATATATAAACAAGAACTTATAACGCAATCAAATTATTTTTCAGAATTGGAACTCAAGAAAAAGTAAAATTTATTGTTAAAACGTCTTAAAATGTGACCAGTGATATTCTGCAACTATTCGCATATGCAGTTTAAGAAAGCACATATTAACACACACAAAGCTTCCAAGGATTTTAAATGTAACGAGTGTATTTACGCAACTCAAGATATTCAGTGCAAACGATGCAATGCCGTGACCAGTAGCACTCATTGCAAAGGCAAAATATGTATTAACCAAAGATGTGGAAGTTTTAAATGTGACCAGTGCATTATTAAAAGTGGGTAGTTACAAAATTATGTTACCAACCAAACATATGATTGTGTTACCAACTCATGATTAAAAAAAAGCTAATTTACAAAACTATTAATTTTGACCTTTTTTTACGCAATTCGTTACAAAAAATATTGTACCTAACTCTTTCGGAAAGAATTTTCCCGCATTCGCACTAAATGCAGCACGACCGTAGGGAGTGCTCATGCGGGAAAATTAACTTACCGAACTTGTTAGGTAAATAACTATTTATATTTGCGGGTATACCAAAAGCTTAATAAAACATGTAACAACAGTGTTGTATGCACTTTTTAATCCTGAACAACTTTAAACTCTACAGTTTTTTCTGTAAAATGTACCTACAGGAGAGAGGATATTGCATAAAACTAATTTCCCATGTTAAATCCCTATGTTCCTATTTACCGTGCACCACCCGGTATATTATAAATAATACACTAATATGATATACTGGTTTTGGTTAGAAATTAGCTTTTCATATAATTCTGGACTACAATAAACACCTTGAACATTATGTAAATGAGATAAAAATCACCCTTACATATAAAATTCAAATAAATAGTACGCAAAGGAATTCATTTATTGACAACCCTTAATATTAATTTCGGATTTTCGTACGAAAACACTATGTTTTGTGGAGACAGTCGAAATACGCCAATTTCAACTAGCGATTGAGCCTGAACGGTTCATCGAGGAAAAAAGTAAATAGTGGAATCTGTAGGAAATTTTATGTACTTTCATTTTGACTAGGGAGGTTATTTTCGAAAAGTTGATAGTTTTCGAGTTGCAAGCACAAAACTGCCAACAAAATATCTTTTTTAATTTTTTTTGTATTTTTTTCAATGTTGCGTCATGAAATTTTCTTAGCAAACCTCAGATTCGGATTCAGCATCCCAAAAAACATATAGAATCAAAGAAATCAAAACTACCCCACAACTTTTCTGGTAAAAATACAATTTAACTGGATTATAGCGATTTATTTTCCAACATAGAAATTTCGTAGGCAAATATAATTCTAGGTACTAGCAAAGGGGTCGTAATTAATATTCTTGTTCTGGAAAACGCAACGGATACCTACTTTGTTTAGATGTACAGTTCCGGCGAATGTTTAAATTTGTTGAAGTCCGACACCGGTGTGGTCCACGTGCACACAGCTTTCACAAGGCGCCTTTGTAAAGCGAAGTATTTAAGGTGTTTACTGCCTATGAAATTCGGGATTCTTTTAAATTTTACAGCCCTTAAAATATTTATTTGGCCAAAGCACAACGGACACGTGTGAGGGGGAACCCTAAAAGGCATATTACGCCAGCACCGTAAAGGTTTATTGAATTGCTTCGCTTTGCTTTAACTGTCTCAGCATCCTGTAAAAAATGGTGGTCTCTCTATCATTAATGCCGCTTCGATTTTATTTGTGAGGGTGACAGGGTGTCTGTCGTTCGCCGAATGAGGCAAGGTACCGTGACGATGTCTGTCATAACGTATATAATAGATCGAGAACGTCGTCCGACTATTTCTCGGAACAAAACAGAGCAATTCGTCTTTGGGGTTACAAATAGGTGCATCCACGGTACATTATAGGAGCACATCCTGGGTGAATCACGCGGACAATGCGACCATTTCCCGAAACGAACACCCTTTGCATGACTCAGATTCAACCCCTATTCTCCGTGCAAATGTTTTATATGCCCTTTTCATTATGAACTTGATATAAGGTATTGTTCGTAAGCGTAATTTCATTGTAGCGTTAGGTTGATTTTTTGTATTGAATTCGCGTCTCTCACGTCTAGAGGCAACCAATAGCGGTCGGTTACACCTGAGGTCGATATAAGGAGGAGCAAGTCCATGCTCCAATACCGCACCTGCCGTACAGGTAAGAGCGGTGCGCACGAAAGAACTTCACCCTGTGTGGGCGCCGCCGTGCAGAACCAATCAGGACTATCTCACCTGGTAGATTCAGGTGCTTAGTAGGGCGTCTCAGTACATCGACCAATCGAACATCATTATTCTCTTTTACCATATTCATTTTCACAAAAAGGAACTTCAGGTGTATACAATGGCTTCAAAGAAGATTTTCGCATGTCTCAAAATGAAGGTACATCAACACATAACTAATTTCAAGTAATTTTAAATCGAATATAAAAATTTTATGGATTGTTAAAATTAGTGGAAGTAAGGTGGCCCCGTCTTGTAAGTTTATAAACCTCTTATTAGAAGCACGTTTTTACGACACGAAAGTCTTTCACTTTAAAAACTGTGTAAATTTTATAGTTCCTTTGCTTATTTATCATACGTTTATGCACTTTTACTTTACTTTATTGCTGTATACAAATAAAACTGAAAGTGGCGGTAATCGTACCTACGTGAATTTATTATATACGAACTGAGAACTTTTACAAGGGTCATTAGTTTAAGTGCACAATTACATTACAGGTGCAATTGCGCAAATGTAAAACAATTTACCACGTTATAGTGGCCCAAAATTGATGTCGAAATAATTCCGAGATATCTACTTTGTATTTACAGGGTGACTAAACATTTTGGATGGGCCCAGTCCATTACTCTTGTATTCCATATTTTAAAAAAATACTGCTAATGCTGCGTGAAATTTAATTACTTGGACCTTGTAGGAAGCTGTTTAAAAGGTTTACACCTATAGGTACAGGATGGACCGACAGAAAAATTTCGTCAAAAAATGTCTACGCAGACGAATTTCAATTTTGTTTCTTGTTGAAAATAATTTAAAGAAATTGCAGTTACTTGTAAATACCTTGTAAACACAGTAGCATGTTCTCAATTTGACTTGGTCACGTGGTTATAAGTTAGATTTGTACATGCGCAGACCAACTTATACAGACCCTTTTAATAGAATGGTAGCCCGTAGCCCTGTAAATATTCCATTTATACACTGTGTTCAATATAAGGATAGGTATTTATCATCGGGATCTCCGAAACCATATAGGATACGACGATGGTCAAATTAGGGAAAAGTTAATTAATTAGGTACTTCCGAAGATATGCCAGAAAAACCGAAATTTGCCGATTTGGTTTTTATTTTTTCTGATGCTATTTGAAGAGTAAAAAAAATAGAAACACTTTCTCATTGCCACTTTTTGAACTCTACAAGACACCGTTGAGAGATTTTCAATACAACGTTTCGTTTCGAAAAAATAATCATAACTTTATTTTTTATATGGACCGTAAAAAAGTAGGTACATACTGTATTGAACAGCATTTATTACGAATTCAAGGATATGTATATGTCTCACACAAGAAAAACAAAAGTTGGAAACTGTTGGTTTCAACAGGATGGTGCCTCCGCGCACAACGCTATAATCGTGCGAGAATACCTGTCGGACAAATTTCGTGGAAAATGAAAAAGTTATCCCATAGGTATTCTGGCACGATTGGAGCGTTGTGCGCGGGTGCACCATCCTGTTGAAACCAACAGTTTTTTACTCGCATTGTTTCAGAAGATTTTCAATGGCAGAACTCGATAAAATTCCGAAACCGCCAATATAATAAGATACATATACCCCAAAAATCATCAAATATACTGAAAAATCTAAGTTTTTGTCTCTTTGTGAATGGATGAAAAGCATGTCGGAACTGCACAGATAGTTCTGCGGAAAACATCATGATACTTAAATGTTTCTTATTCAGAAACGGTTGAAGTGCTGCCGTGGAGTTTTTTTTATGGGAAATTTAATCCTCTATAATTTTTTCATATCTATTTCGGTTTGTTCGTCGTTTTGAAACAAATGAGTGTCGTCGTGATTTTCGTAAGAAATCTTTATTCATTAAGGGAAGTGAATAGTCTAAGTCGCCGTTTCCCGTCTCCCTTACGTGGTGCCATTGACCATACACTGGATTTACTTTGTGAATATACCAAGGTTACGAATGGAGTCATCAAATAGGTTTCTTCAATACAAACATTTTGCAAATATGTAGGTACATATTTTATAGAATACATTTAAAGGATCATCCATTTGGGGTGAAAAATTAAATTTAAAACATATTTGATTTGATTTTTCATACCTTTATCACTATTATTATCTGAATGCAAATGATGCCGTTTATTTGGTTTGCTTTAACCGGATAGTTTCTATACTCCTTCCCATCACATTTCTTCTATATTATTATTACATGCATTTAACTTTTCTTTCTGTTTTCTTTACCTGTTTTTGTCTTTGTGTTACATAGCAAGGCTCCAGTAATTTACCGTTTCTATAACACATGATCTTTTCTCTTTTATCTTTTACGTTTGAGTTCTTTGCTGATTTTCGATTTTAGTACACATCATGCATTACGTAATAATTACAATGTCCTGTTTTTCTAATGTTGGGTTTTAATGTATCTTTTTTATTTTTCTATCTAAATTTTTGAAACAGTTCATTAAATATGTTTTTTTTAAACAGTTGTGCCATGTTCCATTATATTCACTGGAACTGCTGTGGCTAATTCCTTATTCTGAATGCGTAAATGTATAAGTATTGAAAGTTTAATACTTTGTCGCTCCGTTATATGTACCTATTAATTGAGGGAAACGTGTAAAAATGTGCAGGGTATCCTAAAAAAACTTTGGTAAATATCTCGCCAAAAGTTTTTCAGATTGTTTACCGTTTAACAACCCCGATTTAGATGGCAATATAACCACTAATTTTCAAAAAAAATGTCGAAGTGTCAATAGGTCATTTTAATTATAATTTTTACGAAAAAACATTGTAATTAATAAGTACCTACATATCAGAACTATTCTAAAACACGTTTCTTAATAAATTACCACACAACAAGTTTTGTAATTAGTATTAACTAATTTATTATATTTCTTAAGAAACTGTCGATGATGCTTCTAAGATAACAAATATATCACCATTTTCAATAACAACGTAAATCATCAATAATAAATAATCTCAGGTTAAATATATCAAAATGTTGTAATCGGTTCAAAAGTTCCAAAACTATAAATGATAACTGATCATGTTTTATGGGAATTACTTATAACTAGGAGCGAACAATAATATATCGATTATAGGCGCGGAAAAAACTATGCTAAGTCAGCACATATAACAATTCCCTGATGATGTTGTACATAATGTATAATTAATGTATAAGTGAAAGTTAGAAAATTATCGGGGTGAGATGTGGATGTGGAAACCGTGGAAGAATTGGGTTACGTGCAGAGCTAGTAAACGTGCTTTAGAATTACAAAGTATAAGATTCCAGATTCCTTGTGCTCATCTTAGTATTTTATTATAAAATATGCATTTAATTTCGCAAGAGCTTGTTTGAAATGTTATACAGATGAATATAATGGAACCTACTCTTTGTATGCATAGCGAATTCATTCTGTTTCAATACCCCGTTTGCTGGTGTTTGTTCTGCCCCTACCCGTTTCGTTTCACTTATAACGCACGATACAAACTTATTCATTCACTTCGTTCAGCTTTTACAAGACAAGAATTTTGTTTTGAAGAGAGTTTGAAGAAACTGAATCCCTTTGTGAGACGTCGGTGTATTACTAAATACTCGACGCGACTGCTAAATATTATTAAATTAAGAAGAAAAGGCGTTTTACTGAAGCGGAAACAGAAAGCGGGCGGCTACGAACTCAAAACTATGGGAAGCAAAACGAATTAATAAGCGCGGAAAACTGCCTGTGCTAAAGGATAAAAACAATCATCTTTACGTAAAATGTTTCCCTGTCTGTTTACTGTTGACACTGCCATAAATATGTGATTAACTTTTTCTTGAACTCCATTTGAACTCTCGACGTTAACAATATCATTTTATATACTTGAACGTTATGAAAATTTTACTGTTTACATACCCTTATTCTGAAAGTAAATGCTAAGCGAATTTAGTGCAAAACTACACTTTCTTAGGACCAGTTGTGTACCACGTCAGTGATTGACAATTAAATTGCACTATTTTTGGAGTTTTAAGTTTATGGCAATACGTATTATATACCTTGATGATGCACCAAACCACCTTAACATTTTTGAGCTTAAGAGCTTGCTAACATATATTTTAACATTGGAAATGTTTATAGTCTCGTATAGGTATGTGGTATATGGGTACAAAGTTACGAGTTCCGTTCAAATAGAAAAGACAACGGTGTCGCATCAAGTGCCGATTATACCGTACTCAACCGTGATCGGTAGGTGAACGAAAAGTCGCGGATATTGTCGACACGCGACTTACTTAGGACTAGGACTTAGGATTGAATAAGGTTATTTGTGTTTTACTGTACATATGGCGTTATACGGTTGGTATTTCCAATGTCTCCGATGGTTGCATGTATTGCGAAATATGTGAATTTTTTGTAGCTCTACTCCGTTGGAAAAATGGTTACGCGTGTTGTTTCTGTCACCACAAAATAAAGATTGATGCTTTTTCCGGTTGGTAGCTTGAGGTAGAGAGCAGCTATGGAATTTCTGAGGCAGACCTTCCCTGGGAGCCTCATTTCGTTGCGTGGAGATGTGGAGTGGCCTCCTCGGTCACCGGACCTGTCAGCTTATGACTATTTTTTATGGGGCTACCTAAAAGAACGTGTATACATAAACAAACCACATACACTTGAAGCCCTGAGTGAAATAATAACACAAGAAATTCGAGCGGTACCACGTGCAATGCTTCAGAGGAGTATGGACAACTTCTCACAACGTCTACAGGAGTGTATGGACAAAAACGGACAGCATTTAACAGATGTTATTTTTCGTACGTAATCAATGTTTTAATTTTTTCCTCTTTAATTTTTATAATGGCAACATCTAAGCTATTGTGGCCGGTGAACTTGAACTTGAAATAATATATTAAAATCTCGAACGCGTTTCTACAGCAAGGCTGTCATCATCAGCAAACCACTGAACTGTCCGCTACTCCGAATTAGGTTTTCCTGCAGTTTTCCTAATTCGTAAGGTAAAACCGGAGTAGTATAGAACATCTTAAGACCTTCTGCAGAGGCACCTCTAAAAAGCATTATCCGGGCCACTCTGTAATTGGGCACAAGCCTATTGAGGGCCCAGAACAAGAGAGGCGCAATAAATAAATAAGCTGAACAATAATGTACAAATAATACTAAAAAATAAGTTTACGAGCTCTGATTGACCTAAAGGACCTCCTTCATCATTATTCATTAGGAAGCATTTGTTTTTAAACTTTTTGTCGCTGTGCTGTGTTTTATATTCTTCGAGTACGCATGTTATTTATACCTACATGGTGGTTTATATAACAGGGACAGTAATCTATTTTAAACGTATCAGAATCTTCTACTCTACAAATTTCTTATCCAAACGATGCAACTTAACTGTACCTTTTTCTACCCAAACGAAGCGAATTTATTAGGTAAATAAACTAAACAAATATAGAAAACGAGCTCCTGGGTATGGCTATAGCATGTGCAAAACCAAATTTTAAACCTGATGTTAGTTTGGTTTTATTTAAAGTGTATATGTATGAAATTTCATTTAATTGCTTGCATAAATAAGAAAGTTAACACTGCACATCCTGCACAAAACCAAATTTGGAAAATGGCACTACATTTGCTTTTATTTCAAGTGGCTATGCATCAAATTTCATTTGAATGCCTCCATAAATAAGAAAGTTGGCACTGCACATACGTAAAACCAAATTTTGAGACTGGTGTTAAATTTGCTTTTTTGTACTCCGTGGACTAAATCAACGTGTTTTGTCATTCATTTAAGGGACTAAAGTGCAATTTTTTTCCCGGAGGGAGAAAAACATGACGCGGGACAAAAATTGACAGTATACACACATACAGTCAAACACAATTTAATGATTAATGGTTACCTGTATTTTACATATTTATTCTTGCACCATATTTTACACTTATTATACCGTTTTCCATATATCTTTTGAATTTGGAAGGAAGTAGGTTTCCTTATAGCTTGTTCATCAGAGTTTTAAACGATCATTTGTACGCCGTAGTTTTAAACTATATAGAATCTTTAAATCAAACTGACATTTATCGTTATACGATCACAATTTGACATTACCAGGTATATTGATCCTACAATCAATCAAATTTTTTCTTTCAAATTTGCACTTTAACATTGAAATTGCCGTAGCTGATTACCGGAGTACAAAAAATAGCGTAGGAGTAAAGTGCGTTCTAATCCCTCGGGTGCTTGTTGCCCTCAACTACGTTTCGGGCAACAATCTGCACCCTCGGGATTAAAACACACACTTTAGTCCCTCAGTATATAATATACTATTATTCCATGTGGTTATTTATCAAATTTCATTTAAATCCCTCTATAAATAAGAAAGTTGGCACTGCGCATGCGCAAAACAAAATTTTGAAACTGGCGTTAAATGTGCTTTTATTCAAAGTGCATATGTATCAAATTTCATTTAAGTACCTTCATAAATATAAGAAAGTTTGTTATCCGGTTTGTAAATGGTCGTGATGCGAAAAGGGCACTGTGAATGTTGATCGATTGGGCCCAATTTTTGGAATTGCGTTGTATATGGCTAAAGCTATGCGCATATTGAATTTCATGCAATTCGGATCATAACTCACGGAGATGTCAAAAGGCCCTTCCTTATTTTTTGGGCTACATTACCAATTCACGAACTGCGATCTACAAATTTGATAAAGAAGCCACCTGCAAAATGTCGGTCCATTCGTTTATGAGTTATCGTGCTAACGGACGGACAGACGGACAGACACCGCAAAATTATAAACTCGCTAGGAGCTCGTTAATAAAATAATAACCCATTATAGAGTCTCAGCTCTAAACATAATGTGTAAGGATAATAATTATTATTGAAAGTGAAGCATTCATAAGCTCGTTTTTGTGATCCGATTTTGATTTGAAATACTGATGTCCACGCGTTCTGTCCGCATTTTTTTATATGATTGGCATTGGCTTGCGGTCGTAAAATCACCTGGGCACCCCTAACAAGATACGCATCTTTCTCAACCTACGTCCATATTTCATGCTCTCGCACGGACACATATGCGATCGTCTTGATATGTTGTCCCATATGGTTTGTTGATTTGGTTTTTATACTGCACAGCGATCCCACGGGCGCTGAAGTTATACCTTCCCGGATTTACCTATTCATAAAGATGAGGCGATATCTCACGTATACCCCGAATTTATGCCGTGGTCTATGAATACGAGAATAAGCAAACTTGGGAGCATAAAAATAACACAAAAACCGCCTTTTGAGACTCGCTTGTTATTCTTTATATCCTACAGTTAAGTGGGGGAAAAACATAACAAATAAGTTTGAAGTTAAGCAGCGTGTACGATTATCCCACCATTCTGTGTTATATAAAGTAGTAATATTGAAATGATACTTACATTGGCTGCACTCCAACAGGCTGCATTTGGATCAACTTCTGACCCCAGCAGAAGCCTGTCGAGGAATTTGTTTTCTAACGTTACTTATGTATTGTGCACAAACAAGAGTTCTTTACGAATTTTCGCGATATAAATGCGTTATAAACCACGTGAAATTATACCCCCATTTTGCGGCTTCATAAGTCGTTTTCCGCTTGCTCTTTTATAACGCAGACATAGTTAAGAGCCAAAAATATAATAGAAACTTATAAATCCGCAGAAACATTCCCCTTCTTATTTGACATAGATAAACATAACTCAAATAATTTTTTGTATTCTTATACATCGCGTACGTTATCGTTAGATCGCTATATTTGTCGCGGGCTATCAGAAAATTGTCGTTCGATAAAAGTAGCAAATTACAGAAGTGTATAAAAATTACCGATTTATAAGGAATTTCTAACTTTTAGTTACTTTTAGATTACCGCGGGTTTGAAACAGGAAGTCCATTAATTAACCGTAAGAAAAGGAGCAAAAATATTTTATCAACTTAAAGTGTGGTATTGTCAGGGTAATTTTTAAGAGCTCTAGAATAAATGAAAAAGTTTTACGTAAATTAAAAGTTAGCGAGGTTCCTCTTCGTGATTTATTCTAGTCCGTTAATTGTTATTGACTCTAATTACCCACCTAAGCTTCGTATTTTTCTGCGTGTCTCGTCCATGGACAGCGTCTTAACAGACGGGGGAAATGGAACAGAAAATTGTCTTCTCTTCTACGGAGAAATGGTATGCATTTTTTTCTTGCGCGCGTTCTCAATCTTTGAGCATTCCCTATTCCAGCCAACATTTGTTCAACGGTAGACATGGACAAATCACAGTTATTTACAGTTGGCCATGATAAGAATACCGAAACGGGTTTACCTCTCCTAAAAAATTGTTATACTCGGCACAATCCGTTTAATGCATAACTAACTGGACGTATGTTTACATGCAGATGGTTAAAAATAATAGGAATTCATCAAAAGTAATTAATATCTTAACCACAACCAAGGGTTCAAAGCAAATGTTCAATAATAACGTTTACCGCGAATATTATACGTGTCTACCTTCGCCCCTTGTCGGAAAACATCCGGGTTGTAATTGCATATACATGAGCGAATTTCATATTAATTTCTGATTATACTGAAATGAACGACCACAAAGCTTTTATATTGCGATCGCACAGCCTTAATAAGACCTGTAATCCGGACACACATGCATATAATCAGTAATATTACACCGCGTGTTTAGTAAAATTGGTGTCATCCGTGACGTTAGTGTCATGTTAGGCTGGTAATTAACTTTACAAAATGTTCATTTTTTACTTCTTTTTTAATGCATTCATTTTACTTATGCTAGTAATTATAAGAAATTAATTATTCTGCTTTGTTTTTTTTTCATAAGTAATTAAGGTCAGATTATTTACTTTATACAAGGGCAAACCGACATAGGAAAGATGTCAGCTCAGCTACCAAATCTAAGTCACTCTGTTCAACTATACCAGCTGGTAGTAATCTTTCATGTTGTTCGAAGTGACTGACTACTGACTTACTTTTGCTTTGCAGTATAATTCCATAAAATAGTTTCATGGTACCATTCCATATCAAGACGTCCACGTTATTCCGCCAAAAAATTGGGGTTTTCCTTCATATTTCTTCTTATTGTTTAGTTTTTTATTCGATCGAACTGGTCTAGGCTTTTTTCTTTGGTTTCCATATTCTTATACAGACTTCATAATCCCCGGCAATTTTTTGTGAACATCCATGCGAGTAGCAGTTTTTTGCAATTATCTCGAAACGTTGAATTTTGACATGTCGCACATTGCATTTAAAAGCAACTCATATGCTTTCTGTGCCTGACTGAATGCGCTCTTAGTGTGTTTTGCGTGGTTGGTACGATTTAGTTTGTGGAAATGATGACTTTTGCCTTCGTAGTGGGAATGACAGGTTCGTCTTTGCGAATAATATTATATTGAATTGGAAAATGCAGAATCATCACGCTACCGTTCTTTAAATTAATTATTTACGCGTATTAACGCGAATAGGGTGTCGCTAATCTTAATCTAGGTAAGAGTCTTGTTGTACTGCTGTTGTTAAAATATTTTTCATTATTTATAGGTTAGTTTATATCACATGTTCCCGGCAAATTCGAAGTTGATTAATATATCATCTATTCTCTATTGTCTATACAGAGTGGCCCAAGGAGAAGTATACAGAGGGCATATTGTGTGATCAAATTGTGTGATCAAAACTCTCTAAACCTTCCCCATATAGTTTTATTCGTTGAAGTTTTTAAAAGTAAAAGCGACTATAGTTTCGGCGTACTGCCATCATCAGGCGACTAGAAGTGTATCACAATATAGCAAATTTGAAAACATTAAGAGCTAGTAAAAAAAAATATATATATACAGAGGGCTTTTAGGGTATTAAATTTATAAATTTCGAAAAATCCTCGAACACGTCAATTTTGTATTCGAGGGGGACAACTTTTGGCATACAAATCACGAACCCAAGTCTTCACTCCTCTACGTAGGGAGCTTAACCCCTAAAATTTTAAATGGAATCCTATGGCAAATGGCACATTATTTGAAAACCAATTTAATCGTGATTACTAATCTGCTTTGCTTTTTAAATTCTGTTGATTCGTTTCGGAGATATTCGCATTTGAAATGGTTTTTTCTAAAAAAACTAGAACAAATGCGATCTAAGTCACCTTGTATTAAAAAAGGTTTAAATTGTGCAAAAAATAACAAATAACTTTAAACAGACAACATTTATTTCAATAAATGCTCGAATTGTCTTCCGCCTGCTTCCATGCAATAATAAAGATTTGCTTCAAAACCCTGCCGTACATGTTGCAAGATTTCAGGGGTAAGCGCTCGAAATTATTGAGTTACCATAGTGTATTCTATTCTTACACTATGGTTATACGTGCTCGCAACCCTTGTAATGTTCCGGGCGGAGTAGCATAAACTTTATTCTTTAAATATCCCCACAAGAAGTAATCTAAAGGACTTAAATCAGGGGAAAAAAACATTTCAAATGCGAATATCTCCGAAACGAATCAATAGAATTTAAAAAGCAAAGCAGATTAGTAATCACGATTAAATTGGCTTTCAATAACGTGCCATTTGGCATAGGATTCCATTTAAAATTTTAGGGGTTAAGCTTCCTACGTAGAGGGATGAAGAGTTGGGTTCGTGATTTGTTGTCCCCCTCGAATACAAAATTGACGTGTTCGAGGATTTTTCGAAATTTCTAAATTTAATACCCTAAAAGCCCCCTGTATACTTCTCGTTGGGCCACTCTGTATATGGGAACCCAGTTATTGGGGTAAGCAGGGATTATGGTTTTAGCATATGTTTGATTTCCCCATTTTAGTTTCTTTCCCGGATATCTTATCTGCACCAAAACGGTATCGTTAACACCTGAGTAGTCGACAAATAAGTAGCTCGATCTTTTAAGACACCGTCAAATTGAGCAAATCCATCCATCCATCCATCTTATATGCGTTGGCCATTCAACATTAATTTAAGCTTACTTTCTTTATGTACTTTATTGCCTTGGTTGTATCGTTGCATGTAATTACTGTAGCGGGGATTCCGCTTGTCCCTATTAATTACTCGATAAAGAGTTATTACATTTATCGATTTGATTACAAAGCTACTTCCGTTACTATATTGGTTACTTTAATATTTTGTTATGGAAATTAAATATTTATATGTTAGGCGTTAGCTATTCCTAATTATTCAGACAAGAAGCCAGAACCCTCTTGTGCCAGAGCTTTGCAATCTCGTATGGTCCTTCATTTTTAGTTTCATTTTAGCAGGATTTTGTGCCTGTCTGGCGCCCACCCCATACAGGTTTGCATTCGCTCTGCAGTGTTTCACTGGGACACCTACTCTTCCCTGACTAGCGGGTCAGTCCCGTTTGCTATCCCTCAACGCCAACGTGGGGCCACACCACCCAATCTCAAAATTTTTTTATATTACTGAACTACTTCGTCATCATCGATGTCAGAGGGCTCAGAATCATATGAACATAAATCGGCTTTAAGATCTTTGACATGCCAAGCACCCAAATTATATTGTGATTATCTCGCAACTGATAAACTAAATAGAAATAACCTTAGTAAACGATACAGGGAATGTATTTTGGAGCTAGTTTAGAAGAATAATAGACAGCCGCATTAGATAACGTATAATTTCTCTTCCAGGCACGATCGCTAACTTTGAAAGTTAATGGCCTCTTACTCAAATTATAATATTTTCTACTTGTATTATAGGCTTTCTTAAGACGACACTGGCCATCATTAAATAGATCAGACATGCCTTCAACATCACCCACTCTTTGCAGTTTCTGATTAATATTCAAAACATCATCATTATCTCCCACTTCACCATAAAAATCACCTTGTATCGAAATTTAACGAGCAAACAGTAGAAAATTACGACTGTAACCAGTGGCATCGTGCTTAGATAACCGTAGAGCCTGAGCAATTTTAGAACACACCAGTCACGGTGGTTTGTTTGCAGATACGAAGATATGGCGGTAATAAGGTAATAAGAACCCGATTAACCCTTTCATTGTGATTCATTTGAGGGTGATAACGAGCTGTTAACCCATGTTTTTGCACTTTGTAATCCAAGAGGAATTGCTTAAACTGACTACCATTGTTCGATAAAAGTATTTGAGGTACAATATTTGGTTTTCAAGAAATCTAATAGCGACGGCCGAAGTGGCTTTCGGGCAAGGAAATACAAAGACACATTTAGTAAATCAATCGACCGCGACCAAAAGATACGAATTTCCTTTCTTAGATCTGGGAAAAGAGCCCAACCAATCGATACTCAACATTTGAAGTGGAAAATTACTATACTTATAACTTCCCATCAAACCAGGGCGAGAAGTATTAGGCCTCTTATACGCAGCACAAATTTTGCACTGCCACACAATTTATAAACATCCTGTTTCATGCGGGGCCATTAATATAATTCTGAGATACGATATAACGTTTTAACTATTCCACAATAAGCGGCAGTAGGGTCGGAATGGAATTGATTAATAATATTTAAACGATTCGCAGTAGAGACAACTAATTTCCATTCTATCAAATTGGGTCGTAACGGGACACGGTTTTTTGGTATGCTTATAGAGAATGTCATTGGAAAGGTTTGAAATCAGGATAATTTTCAGGGTTGGTCTTAACTTTGTCACGCATACTTGTGTACCATTCCTCAGGGTCAAGATCCTTCACGACTAAGACATCAGTCGAAGGGACGTCACGCGATAAATAGTCGGGTATGATCATTTGACTTCCGGGATGATGACGTATTTCCATATCATATTCAGATTATTACATGGTCCAACGAGCTAAACGACCCACAAGATCTTTCAAATTGTGCAGCCAAGATAATCTCGCATGATCAGTATAAACAATAAGTCGTGGTGCTCTTGGAACAGGACACTACCTACACGAGATTACTCGCATCACATTGAATAATAAAGGGTGTAGAAAAATTGGGACTATCCAAGACACGAGCAGAAGTTAAACGTTTCTTAAGTTCATTAAAAGCAGATTCAGTTTCCTTGTTCCAAGAAAGTAACATCGTTCTAAATGTTGTAATGATCTTAACGGTCCTCCATCCGGCACTGCAATTTGGTCATACTCTATAGCTATAGTTACAGTTGGCAACTCTGGGGAAATCTACGGACAGAGCCATCTAACTTTCAAGTCGATACGACGGACGTTTCGCGGCACTTTCGAATCTCAGTAGTAGTCAGTTCGGACTGGGTAGTACCATAGGCTACGTTGTGTTATATGTATACCTACTAGGGGTAGGTATGTGTTGGTACATGAGACACAATCGGCGAGAGAATCGAATAAAACTTAAAGTTTTGTGCATAAGAAAAGACAAGAACAAATGAAATATATTACGCAAACACGAAAACCTTCTCTGGATAAAAAATGTAGGATAGCTAAAAAAATACACGAAATAAATCAAATATATCCAGCGTCTTAAATAAACAAGTATGTAATAAAACGAGATACATGTGGCATAAATCGAGTATGGCCCCAAAATGCAAAAGAGAAATACAAAAATCAAACGTCCCAAATTGCACATAAAAATCAGGTATTCGACTCAAATGTAAAACAAATCAATATAAACAATCACAAAGACACTAGAAATGCAATGGGAAATAAATCAATTTAGTACGATTAAAATGGTAAATTGCATGTAGCACAAAAAACACATCAAAATGGCATGGCTGTACTCCAACCTCTGCTACCATTAATTTAACACGAACAGTACAGGTGAGAACCCAAGCAGTATTCATGTGAAAGTTGATTACCCTAACCAGAACCACATAGGAAACGGAATAAAAGTTAATTAGAGCGCCACCCTTCTCGTGCTGCCGTGCGCACGAGATAAGGAAGCAACGTATACAGCGGAGAATCGGAACTGTTTAGGTACTCCTTCCACGCAGGAAACGATTAGTCGAACATCCAGGGCAACATCATACAGTAAATACACTCCTACGTGAATAGAAGTCGGAGCTTTTAACCCCAAAATAATAATGACAGGAGTGGACGCCGGCTATACGGACGATATGTTAAAGGAGAGTTTGCTCACGCAAAACGAGGAAGTGTGTGAGAAAGGAGCTAGAAGCGACCGGGTGAAGATTGTAGGCAAAAGGCGATGTTCCCGAAATCCCCACCGTGAGAATTGGGTTATTGAGGTCAGATCCAAAGATTTTAAGGGAATACCAAAAAGCGGGCACTTATCAGAAAACGGCTTGAGAAGCATATCCATGTCAGGCGTTGCTACAGATGCCACAACTTCGGGCATGTAACGGTAAACTTCCCGGAAAAAGAGGACATACGTCCACGATATGCTGAATAACATCGACTGGAGAACTGCACCTCGGAGACCCGTAGAGCCAAAGATACGGCGCATACGGCTATGCACGGATGTGATGCCCAGCATACCAGAAACTAATTCAACTCGCCATAAATAAGGTTGACTAATGACTATATGGCAGAGCGCCTTAATAACAGCCTACGCTCAGGTACTTCTTGCACCCTCCCTCACCACAACAAATTATTTGCGATGACCTCTTCGACCTACTAAACGCAGTGAGAGCAATAATGTGGAATGACTCACACTCCAGTCCCACCTGACTAATGGGAGATCATGGGTGGACATAGCCGCCAGTCTAGGCGCATCGGGAGCAAAGGAATGGCGTATCCTGGATAAAGAGTCGTCAAGCGACCATAAGATTAATAGAATGGGCAATAAGGCAAATAATGGCCACAATCAAATTCCTACAATTCCAGAAGGATTACTTACACAAATTTTGATAACATCGGAAATGATACATAGGTAAGTACATATTATTAAAATTGATGTTATTGATTCTAAACAATAAACATTCTGAGTATTTATTGTTCCCCAAACTAATTCACGTTACATGGCCTTCATCTTCAGTTATCTTGATCTCGAAACCGTGAAAGCTATCGCCCATGAAACCAAACTTGATATTGTATTTCCAAACTTATTCTCCATCTTATTGAGCATAAGAAGTCACAAAAAAATCAGCTGCCTTACACACATAAAAAATACTATAATATATGCGATATAGTATACTATAAGCATTAACTGAACTAAACGCTGGTTGGCGAGTTTTTGAATAATGCATCAAAAAGACATTTTTGGCTTGTGTACTCTACAATACTTGATACTTTGGCATATGCCTGGCGCAGCCGCCTCTTATCTTAAAATTAAAATTGGTAAAAGACTCCGGCAAAAAAGTGGAGAGTTCCGCTCAACCCAGTTTATTTCCCAGCGAATCAGACTAGAAATCCAAAAAGGCAATGCCGAATGCATTTTAGGAACCTTACTTTTTTTGTAATTCTTTTGACGAAATTTTCTATGATTTAAAACCCCGTTCTTATAATGTAATTTGTTCCTGTTCTATTATTTTCATTAAACGTTTACTTATCTTAAAATTGGGATTTATAGGAATACATACATTAGTACCTAATGAAAATTACGAAATTTGACAACCAGTCGCCTAATATTCATACGAAAAGTACTTTCGTAACGTTGCGTCCATCAATTTTCAAAGATGTAGCTACTTGCCAGCTATAGCTATCAGCTATCAGATAGGTATAGGTACCTAGCTTGAAATTTGCACTGAAAACATTATAAAAACTTGTAACTAGAGGCTGCAGTAACTACATTTAAACTGTAGTATTTTTTTAAAGTCAAAATCGAAGTTTATTTTCTTCTTCCACAAAGAATCTAATAAAACGTTGTAGTTACGGTGAGTAATTTTGGAAAGTCATCAATTTTACTCTTTCGATAGATTAAACTCATAATTTAGGTAATATATAAATAATACAAAAATAAAAGGTTTTATGGTTGTTTAACGTTCCGCGGCAATTTCCGTAGAGTTAGTTGTTGGCAATGAGCGTTTGATGTTTTTCAATGCTCCACCATCAATTAAAAACTTATTCCTTGAAAGTTGATTGGTAAAACGTACTTGGGGACGGCCTGTTTTTTTATTCGTTGGATGTAAAACGAGCACGATTAATTATTGTGATGTAGTAAATTTGTACATAGACGAGTAACTGGAGCTGCATTACAAACACCAAAGCGCGCGCTTTTTTGCGGTAACATGAAGCAGCGAATAAGATTCACTTGTTAAACATGTCTACATTTATATAAAAGCTTCACCTGCTTTAATTTAAAATTGTACAACATTAGGTAGAGTTACATTATTTTGTCTCTTTTAATTTTGCCAAATTTCAACATGTGCATATTTCTACGTTTGTGTCTGCCGCTGATGTTGACACTGAGTTATTTGTACGTCTTTCATGAAATGCAAAAGTTACGAATGTACGGCGTGTTTTACAGGAACTCATGTTAGCTAATCCTTTCCTTCTTTATTAATATGACGTTTGGTTTTATTTACATACTTTGCATGCTATGGCAGTATTACATTCTGTTTGGAGTAATATTTTTCGACCTTCTCCAGAAGCGGTCGTTAAACTATTGGCTAAATTATACCTGGAAAAGCGCGTGGGTTGCAACATGCGTAGAGAAAGGGGGAGAAAGTTTCATAGTGAACAAAGTTACGTTTTCACTTAACGAAAAATTAGACGTTAATAATGCTCCCGAAGTTATTAATTTCTTTTGTATTATGGTAATAGCGCTGTAGTGACCTCTTATTATACGTGTCCAGGCAGCAGGATATGAAGCCAGGTTATTGAAACGTAACCCCCATGTTAATGAAAGAAGCAGGTTTAAGCTATCCACCCCCCTCGGTTGGCAAACAAAGCGGTGGTCAAATGAGTTTTTAGATCACGCCTCTTTT
This sequence comes from Photinus pyralis, assembly GCF_008802855.1. Taxonomy (NCBI): domain Eukaryota; kingdom Metazoa; phylum Arthropoda; class Insecta; order Coleoptera; family Lampyridae; genus Photinus; species Photinus pyralis. Next base: position 35,726,672 of record NW_022170403.1, on the reverse strand, counting down.
TACTACAAATCTTTGTCCAACCTTGTGTAAAGTGATTCATTATGTGTGGTTTCCTGTCAGATACTAATTATTTTTGTATTTTCTTTTCACTCGTGTTCTTTTAATGATAAATATTGTTTTAATGGAATTTAATAACAAAAACAAATTTAAACGACGATCGGACGGCGGAAATTTAAAAATTATCCTCAACGATTGCGTGGGTTCTATAAGGTAAACAGCAAGACCGCATTGTGTAGTGGCTTTTTGTATGCTACCGCTTTCATATCAATACCAACAACAGTGCATACTGTTTGATATCAGATTTTCGGCGTTATTTTTATTTGTTAGATTACTTCCAACATTTAATTTCGTCCTGGATCTATCCAATCCTTCATGCTTCTTTACAAAAAAAAGCATTCCAAGTTCCTTTCTTCAATGTTTTTACTGTGTTTCTAATACACCATTTGGTTAGTGTATTTAATAACACTATTTCAATTTTTTTCATGTTGTAGTGCGCTGCATCTTTGTTTACCTTACAAACACATGATCTCATACCTAAAACAAAAAGGTTTATTTTCAAACTGCACATACGGGCCGACATAACATTTTAAAAAGTGTCTAAATGTCTAATGTTACTGTCGGGTAAGATCCTTTCATTATGGATCTAGATACAGATCCAGATACATTTAAATATTGTGATCTAGATCCAGATAAAAGATCCACACTTAAGAAAGGATCTAGGTCAAGATTCAAGATCCACCCAAAATCTAGATCTTTTATAGATCCTTTATAGGTAAATCTGATTTACAAGGGGGGATTTGTCATTACTCCAAATACAGCAATTTTCACATTTTTCCATATTATAACAAGAATTTTGTAGCATTGTTATTGTTTTGTATTTTCACATTATTTTTAAAATGTGAATAATAAAAAGATTTAGATATTAACAATCTGCACCGCTAAATTGCAAATTCAAACAAATTTGCATTAAATGTATAGAAGACTTTATGTACGACTAATATATAATGTGAGTATTATAATTTTTTTTTTGTATAAAGCCATATATTATTCCCTTAGGGATTAATGACCAGGGATTAATAGCTCTTACGCCTTCTTGTACTCCAATTAGAAAATTTCCTTAAATTTAATATCATTCATGGAAACAAAACAAATGTCAAAAGTGTAAATGTCAAGTGGGTTGTGTATTGCTTGTGTATTTGTATTAATTAATATGGATAAAATCTCAAGTTATTAAATTAGTCGTAGATAAAGTAGAGTAACTCGGAATATTATTCTATCATTATTAACTCGTGATATAATCTATTCTTATACCTTCAGATTTCGCCTAAAATTCCCTGTTGACGTTAACGGTGTCTTTTATTCGAGAAGGGCAGTGTTGACACTGAGTTACTATTTTATTCTCACATTTTAAAATAATCTTATAAAATTTATCACTTAACATAAACGGAGCATCAATTGATTCATTTTTTTCATCTATGATTGTACCTACACTCAATTCTTACTTTCACCGGCTAGCCTCTGACTTAAAAAAAACCTTGAAAGTTTCAATTGACCCTCATTTGCGAGATAGAGATGTCTCTTCCAGACGATACATTTTGCCTTCATGAGTACACTCCTCCGGCACATCGCTTTCTAGATATGCGCGATATGCGCTTTGTGATTACCCTCCTCCGACACTCCACTCTTGAGACATGAGGGCCGAGGAGGAGAACTGTTATTAGTACCATGAAGGGTATGGTCAGTTTCCCTACCACAGCCTCTGGATTTTGATAAAAGATGAGGACGAAGGGCGGTAGTTTGTAAAAAGCAGTTCCTTTCGTTAATACCTTTAGAGTACTTGGAAAGATAAAACCAATTTATACCACTTCCCCCCTCCCTCCAGGCTACCCCGTGATATCGAAAAGGAGTGGCACAACAAAGTTAGTTTGTTGAAACCAATTCCATTGTGTTTACTCCCCCCTCCTCTAACCGAAATAAATTTTTCGCACAGAAGCAGAGCACAGAAGACACAAGCACTTTTTAATTTCACAAAACTACGACGACGTACATTTCAAAAACTGTGATACAACTCCTCCAGCGTACTTGGGGCATCCAGACCAGACCAGACCAAAGAAGATCTCCTTCACTTCTTTTATAAACGAGCGCTCACACGAATCACTGGTTTTTAAAAATGCAAATTTTCATCGTAAAACACTCAAATCAAATCACGCAAACAAAATGTTGTCAATTATTTTCTAATCCAAAATAAGTCAAAAATCATTTTTAAATGGCATATCTCCGTTATATTCTTTTCATTCAATCTAAAAAATATTGTCAGGCGCCTATTTCTTATATCTCAAGAACCTTTAACACACGTGCGGTGCCTAATCGGACTACAACGTATTTTCTAAGTTTTAAAGCTGTTTTGTGAAGAATTCGATTATGAGATGAGCCAATTATAAAATTTAGCCACATAGCCGTTATCTCTTTCCTTCCGAATTTTATGGTGAAATAACCATATTTTTCATCTACACCATTGATATCCTTACATATTGCTGACAAGGACATACGTAGGTACTAACGAATAATTTTTGCTGGGATTTGTTTTGTTCCTATTAATATAACGCATCAGTAAGTCCATTTAAATAAACAGTGGATATTCTCCAATAATTTTGATCGTGCTCCAAAGCACCCATCTCCATTTTATGCACAGCATTTCCTTTATTCACTATTTTCATGTTATGTATATTTCATTGTTCACTAATTTTCGCGTGTGCAAATGCAGATTCTCAAAGTTGTTTAGATGCTTAGAACATATTACGGTCTTGCGGTTCATACTAAGCGCATTTGAAATTCTTACTGGTCTTGTGTATTAACAAATGTGTTTTAAAATTGGATTTGGACTGACAAGTGCTGATGTCTTGACAAATGTAAGATGTGCTTTAAGACTGGGTTTATGTTTGGGGACGAAAGCACGCTGGACACAGTTTAAATTGTTGGTAGTCTTGTGTGGTAAAATGCTAGTAGTGTGTGTTTACACGGAATTACGTTTCCGATCATATCCCTGTGTGATGTTGCAGTGCGTTTGTATTATGATCACAAAGGACAAGCCGTCTGTTTGTATTCGAATAAATTGTAAATCAGCTATCAACAGTGTAAACGTGTATAAAAGTGACAAATGCCAATATTTTTGGGTTAGATCGTATATTTGCCTTTGTACCAAAATTGGTTTCTGCGCAATCATCTTTTAGTTTTGGAACGCTATCTGAACTGATTACCAACGAGTACTAGAAGTCAACCAATCACAAAAAATTTTTTGCTAACAGCATGAAGAAATTTTAAGCTTTTCTCTGTAGTAGAGGTGAAAAACTGTACTTCGACTCGCTAGGATTGTGTTGATCATGGTGTAAAACATTACACCTTGGTGTCGATGAACCAGGTAAGCATTTAATGAAATAAAAGCATTCTATGATAACGTTATATTATTCTAATAAAAGTATGTGTTGTTTACTATAAAGGAGTTAACCTCAAAATAATACTACATGAACCCTCAAGCAGAAAAGAGCAGTGGTCGCCAACACATTTGGAGTGAAAGCAACTTACAATAAATCATGCAACATATTTCTGTTTACACAGATTTGATTGCGAACAATTTTCCATGGGCATGAGGCCACTTTAAATATCTCTACGTCGACCTTCTTCATTATTTTCAGAAGCAGTTTTTCGTCATCAAACATGTAGGTACTATATCATAGATTTGAATGAATCAAAACGCAAACAGCCGATAACAAAAAATGAAACTACACCAATAGATATACTGATTGTTATAAACAACCTTAATATAATAATAAAAAGTTGACACTGGCCCCTTTGAGATAACCTCACGTTGTAAATACATGTATTTTTGATATCCTTATTAGTGCAATAAAGAATTTGTTTTTATTAGTTCGCATTGATTGATATCAGAACGTTAATCAAAGGACCGCTTCGAATGGATCGCGACGATTATAAATGGGAACATCAGAGTAGTACGGTTATTGTTATCAAATTTTACTAATACGGAAGCAAACTAATTCGCGGAGCGATGCTCTGTCGTTGACCCAAATGCGAATTTAACTTTGATCGCACGTTTTGTCCGATAATGTTCTTTTCTGGTCGTAAATGTTAAGAAAAGTAAAAAAGAAACGATAAGTTATGTTTGTTAATTTCTGTTACGTCAGGTATTTACCGTGTCAATGGCCAAAAACCGTGCGATGGTGTTATCTCGGAGGTCACGAAATTGGAGTGGAAGGCATAAAAAGTATTTAATATTGAGAATAAACCGATTTTATATCTAAAATTTAAATCGTACAAAACAGTTGTACACTTATCAATTTTTAATGACGTCTTTATGATTCGGTGTTGGAGTTTTGAGATTACAGTAGGTATTAATGTTTGTGTGGATTTTTATCGGCAACGGAAGTGTGTGTGTGACTAATTTCATTTGGCATGAAGAGTATACAATCCCCCTGGTGACTGTTAATTTAGTGATCCCATGGTTTCCAATCAGGTGAGCATCAATGCATGATTTTTCAATTGAACCATTCAAATGGACTCAATTTAGGTTGACGAGTAGTTCAAAGTATACTGTAGTTTAAGGTAAATTTATTGGTGCGCAAAACATCGATTAGCTACCGGGCAGGGAATTGGCTTTGACCCTAAATTCCGTTGAATCTGATTATCTCACTATTTAGTATCTTGTTTTGTAGAGACTGCCTCTATAAAAATTTCGAAATTGTTTACAAACTATTAACAATTACTGTACCAACTATGTTCCGGTTCGGTTGCTTAAGTTATAATATGGAATTATTGTTACCATAGTTGCCTCTTTAATTTGCATCCTTAATCGTTTAGGGCCATCTGTGCCGGCCTCGGATCATTTTCGCACCACAATTAGGACAAAATTGATAATAATATTGTACCTACCACTCTCACACAAATGGTTTGGCACAATTTTTCCATTGGACTGGAAGTGCTAGCAATGAATGCGTTTATCTTTCCATATGTAGATTTCGTTTTTTATTTGGCAAAACGTATCAAAACGTAATTAACGGAAGAAGAACTGACAGCACGATACAATAAATATCGAGACTTCGCTATGGCAGCGTTTGTGTACCCTATCGATACCCCGAACAACTATAACCAATCCGAACCAAGAAATTTCTTCGAAGATAACTGTGCCCAATCGAAGAGGAGATATTCAACATTTCCTTCATAATAATGGAGTTTAACCGAATTAGCAGATTTTGCTATGGTTACAATAACGCTATCACAATTGTGTCTAGTAAGATAAATTCACCACCTCGGTTTCCAGGTTAACTTCTACCAATTCAGTGTATTTGGCCCAACTACTAAAAAAAATAACCACCGTATGACCACACTGTCTCTATACTCTATAAGTCTATAGGGTCACTGTAGTACACAGAAAATATTACAGTCTGTTTTGTTTAAATTCATGTGTATTGTGCCTTAACTCTTAAATCTTGTCTGGTGAAGTCTAACACACTACCATTTTCAAATACAGTGTGTTCTAGATCGGGTGGGATTGCATGGGTAACTTTGTTATTATTAAGGATAGAGAATTGGTTAAATGGGCAATGTTTTGCAGTTTTAGATGCTTATTTAAAATTTCCTTTTGGAAATTCAAAATGTCGCATAGGTTCGACGTAAATTGAAAAAAACTAAAATTGGTCATTTCCTTGAATGTCTTATATCATCGAAAGTATAAGAGATATAAAAAAAGTTTTATATAAAAGTTACTGTCTTTGATACGTTTAATTTAGAATTGATGTCAAAAAAAATTCAAGATGGCTACTTTTGAGGAACATTTACCAACTTCCTAATGTTAAATAGGCGCCATATGGGATTTTTAGATTACTTGATAGATTTTTTAATTCTCTTTTCAACGAGCCATCATAACATATGATTGAAAATAAGATATCAGTTATAACAACGGTTTTTATATTTTAATCAAGTAGGCTATGATGAATTAAAAAAAACAAAACAAAATCTATTCGAGGCAACAAAACAATGAAAATAATTACATCAGATTTTTAAAAACTCAGGGACGCACTCATGAGAGGGGGGGTTTGGGCATTACAACTCCCTCCAAAATTTTATATAAGCATTAGGTCTAGAAAAATTTAATTTTTATAACATCACTTATTGACTTATTATCCATACTTACATACCTACAAATGGTGGTATAACTATAAACTATCCCCTCGAAAAAGTCATGCCATTATCCAGTTAAACACATTTCAAGACACTTCGCTTAATTTTACACAATGTATTACCATTGATGCATTGTCCCAGGTAACATTTTGTAGGTGGTTTATCCGCAAGAATATCGAAACTAATAGTTTTACCAGTCCAAGTATATGGACAGATGAATCTTATTCTTCTAACTGCGAAGTGTTCAAATCGACATTATGAACACTACTCATCACAGGAAAACCTACATGTTGTAGTTTCACACCAAAATCAAGTAATATTTTTTTTAATTAATGTATTTTATGGTATAATGGAAGTCATGTAATTGGACCGGTAATCTTCGATGGATCTGTAACTGCTCACCATTATTTACAAATTCTCCAATAAACTTCCTTAAAGGATTTTTCTCGACAACGTATGTTTCGAAGGAAGGGTTAGTTTATACTACCTACCAACAAACTGGCTGCTCAGGTCACAATTCACGAATTATGTACAGTACATTAAATTATAAAAGTAAGTACTTAATTAAAAAATAAAAGTAAAGTGGAAGTAGCTACCATTACAATAATAATAATAATCATCAATAGCAACACGTTGCCTAAACTAAACTGTCTTGAAGTGTGTTTCACTAATATAATGGCCAGTATTTTAAACATCTGGTGTAATTATTTTCATTGTTTTGTTGCCTCGAATAGATTTGTTTTGTTTTTTTTTATTCGTCACAGACTACTTGATTAAAATACAAAAACCGTTAATATGACTGGTATCTTATTTTCAATCTTATGTTATAATAGCTCGTTGAAAAGAGAATTTAAAAATCTATCAAGTAATCTAAAAATCCAATATGGCGCCCATTTAACTTTAGGAAGTTGGTAAATGTTCCTCAAAAGTGGCCATCTTGAATTTTTTTTGACATCAATTCTAAATTAAGCGTATCAAAGACAGTCACTTTTATATAAAACTTTTTTTTATATCTCTTATACTTTCGGTGATATCAGACATTCAAGGAAATGACCAATTTTAGTTTTTTTCAATTTACGTCGAACCTATGCGACATTTTGAATTTCCATAAGGAAATTTTAAAAAAGCATCCAAAACTGCCAAACATTGCCCATTTAACCAATTCTCTATCTTTAATAATAACAAAGTTACCCATGCAATCCCACCCGATTTGGGACACACTGTATATGCTCCAAGAAAGGAATCAAGCGGAGTCCATTCGCCAAATGCTAAAATTAAAGTCACTTTGTTTTTGCAATTTTTGTTTTCAAATGAAAAAGCTCTGTATGAGTCCCAAATTATTTTGTTTGATAATTAATTTATAGTAATTTTTCAGGAAGTTATCGGCAATCAAACATTGTTATCATATACATAAACAAAGTGTAAATTTGAAATCATTCACACATAAAACTTGAGATAAGATTTTATCCGTTCTTCTTATTTACAATTAAAATAGCATGCAAAAAATGAATCTTACATAAACAAACAAGGGTACTTAAACTCAAGGGGTCGGTGTACCACACTGGTTCAAGCGGAATGCAGAAATTTAATTGGTATAAATTCAAAAATTATCTAATCAAGGTTATGTCAACTGAATTGACTTTGAACTAACGTGGTCTAAGTGACCTTAAATTATTAACAATTGTCTAAAGAATAAATGAAGATTAAAGAAAGGTATCCATTAGGCAAATAGCAGAGATATTATAATCAAAAAGATATTATTGCGTTTATATTGCCCAAATTAAAGTTACCATATACGTGTAGCAACATTATTGTTAAAGTAGATAAATCCTCTGATAAATCAAACCAGTTCGCGCGCTATGCCTGGGGATCGCACTAGTATTTTATGCGGCTGAAGGGATGTTACTGAAAAACAGTTTATTGAAGTTAAAGCGATACGAACTGGTTTCAAGCGGATAAACCTTTCCTGGAAGGTAGATCAAATGTCTCCGATCTGGCTGTCGTGACTTTAATATATTGACATCTCACGTGAAACTTAACCAGCTCTCAAAATAAAGAAGCTGGAAAATATGTGAATTTAGGTCCCAAATTAGGTACCTATATGAAATTATAAAAATAATAATTTTGTTACCTGCAACCCAATTTACCTCCTATACGTAACAAGAGGCAGAGAGCAGCGCATTTTCAGACTGCCAAAAGTAAATAAATCATTTTTTAGACAATCGCTTCAATATATAGGGCCTAAGTATTTCAATCAACTGCCCAGTGATATAAAATCCTCCCATAATATTACCGCTTTTTTGTAATAAGGTTAAATCATGGCTATTATCCCAAGAAAACATCAATGTACTGAATTATGTGTTGTCCCAATGCTGTTATATTCAGTGTTATCTTTTGTTTAGAAATTATTCAGTTTTTCAAATCCAGAAGCCAAATTAATATCTTTTGTTGTTGTGATTTGTTAAATACATAAAATATGCATGTACCTCATTTTTTATAGCATAAGATTAGCTTAATCTCTGTTAGACGCCATGTGGAGAGGCATTTTGTTTTCTGTTTTTTACCTTAGTGAACTGGACTCTGTACTTTTTATTTTTATATACTTAAATATTATTTAGCGTCGGTCACTTACTACTGGTATCTGTGACCAACGTAATTCCGAATTTCTATACCTTTATATATTTTGTAAACGATTAATGGCGGAATAAATTCATTATTTCATTATTAAATATTTCATTTCATTTGGTTTTTTTGCAAAATAGCTAGTGTGTAACAGCCTTGTTTCTTAAACTGTATGTGTTCGGTCATTGTAATGAAAAAAATTCACAGATTTCGAAATCCTTGCAGTTAAATTAATTCTCTTGAATGCGGTCTTAAAGCACTCGCTCATTAAAATTTTTACGTTCCAATTAGAGCTTCTCAAATAGATACCTATAACATTTAATGGATAAAAGGTAAACGAAAAGAATGTTTGAAAACCTGTGACGCTGACGCACTAAATTACTCCACTCACAATGGAAATACACATGTAATTTCAATTAGCCTGCACAATTTGAATCGAGGCGAAACCAACCTACAAGCAACATTCAAAACTTTGGTAGTTTTGTTACAAATTGCATTGCAGGTACCAATAAAAGTGTCGCCTATACTAACAAATATTGGTTTGCTCTAGAATCCGAGCAATATGAATATGTAAACCATATTATTACGAATTGTTTTTGTACACTAATAAAATTTTAATATTAGTACCGTGAACGACATTAGTTTGTCTTAATGAATATTGCGGGCATGAGATCTGTCTAACGATAAACTTATCGACTGATCATTTAAAACATAAGAGTAATAATATATGACTTATTGACCTTGCTATTTCATTGAAATAATAGTAATGAAGGAACAGAATAATAACAAGAATATACTTTACTCAATCATGGAACTAGAAATTATGTTTGGAAAAATATGTTTGACCATTTCCAATTCTATTATAAAACAGCATTTGTGTGTTGACTAAATTTTGCAAGGCATATTACCTTAAGTGTACATTTAATAGCGGATGACATGATGGCTTGTGCAGGCGGTGAGAAAAACAGCAATATATATGATCACACGCGGGCCCGATATCAATGTCGAAATAATGACGATTATATAGGAAAAGTAATTTTCCCCTTCATTTGCATACTTGATGAAAATCTCATAGCCCCTGCCTGCGTGCGGTAATAAGCATACTGAAAGAACTATTTAGTCGACAACGAAATAATTTGTTAGGGGTTTACATGCGGAGCGTTTAAAATAAAATGGTATTCATTGAATAATACACATGAAAAAAACCTCTTGTTTGGCTACTCTAATGACTTACGACTCTTAAATTCAATCAAGGAACAGGAGACATTTCTTGACGTAGTTTAATTTTTTCATCTAATTTCTTACAAATCAAAATGGTACATTTTAGTCGGAACCTTTTATAGCTTGTCATAAAATTATGATTTTTATTATCAAGCTGGCCGCCTTATCTCGGTTGCTTTCATCGTTAAGTCCCTGCGTCACGTATCTAAGGATATTTCCTAGCAGTTGGTAGTTGTTTGGGTCATTAGTGTGTCTTGGGATGGGGTGGAAGGATAGATATCGTTATTTATCTTAAGTCTGTCTTGCTCCTCTGACCGCAAGTGGGCCGTGATCTGTGTGGTCTGCTAACGGATGTCCCCTTTTCCTAAGTCAACTCTGTTTGTCTTCGACAAGTTCCCGCAACCGGATCTGATATGAGGGATGAAGGGTTGTTCTTAGTTTCATCAATTTCTCTCCGACTTCTGTAACTTATCTTTATTGTTATAGTAATGACTTCTGTATCTTGTGAAACGTTTAAGATGACGGACGTGTTACAAACTATTTCCGTTTTCACTGAATGAAAACATATTTAGCGAAAAGGAGTTAAGCAAAGTAATTCACCACTAAAATCTTTTATTACTCGTCCTCATTTTCTTCCTAGAAATCACGAACCGGACTAATCTTTTAGTACTTACGCTTTTAAGAAACCTATTCGATCGTTTATATTCCAATTAAGGACGGACAACGTGTTGGTTTGCGTTATAGTTAATAATATTCAGTCATATACAGTGAATTTTTTTAAAATCGAACATAGGAGTTTGCATACAATGTAGTTTCCCTATGTTCGATTTTAAAAAAAAACACATCAATCTATTGAGTAGTTCAAATGAGTAGTAGATACAATTGACAGCTGTCACATTTTTAAAAATATCGCCGTCCAATTTAATTTCGAAATCGATTAGGTGATTGCTTAGAATGTCAAGGAGGACACTTTGAACATTTATTGTAGTTGTTTTCGTTATTTATTTTCGTCATTTATGTATTGAATAGATCAAATTAGTAGAATACCAGGTGCACATGACCTACAAATAATTGAAGGTTGGTTCACAATGAATTGTGGTGACAGCGCTTGTTCTGTGAGGTCAAGTTATCGTAAGTTTAAGAAAAATTTATCCTAAAGTTACTATGGCCTCACATGGCTTCTTTAAAAAAAATGTTCCAAAACCCACTCGTGGGTATTGCCGCGTAACACAAAGTATTGAAACGACGCATCGTCACCAAAAGCACACAAAATGTCGAATCTGCATATTGAAGCACGTCCGAGAAAGAGAGGAGTTAAATAAGTAAAATAAAGTTTCAAAGAAATATCTCCATAAATAAGACAGTTAGCATTGCGCAGTCACTGCGCATGCCCAAATAATTTTTACTATATGCGAAATGTTTACCTTTACTAGAAGCGCCTGTGATTAAAATTTCAAACAAATATCTCCATAAATAAGAAATTTGGCATTGCGCAGTATGCCCACACATCACTGCGCATGCCCACACATTCTTTTTACTATGTGCGAAATGTTTGCCTTTACTAGAAGCGCCTGTGGTTAAAATTTCAAAGCAATATCTCCATAAATAAGAAAGTTGGCATTGCGCAGTCACTGCGCATGCCCACATAATTTTTACTATGCGCGAAATGTTTATCTTTACTAGAAGCGTCTGTGGTTAAAATTTCAAAGAAATATCCCCATAAATATGAAAGTTGGCATTGCGCAGTCTGCGCAAAATATGGAGTTAAATGAAACTGATCGAATTGGGCAAATATAGACCATAACAGCTATCAATTAGCGAAAACCCGAAGTCTCTAGGTGGCCCAGGGACCGAGATCTCGATGGAACGGACGGACGGACGGAAACACGAGCACATAAGCTTTATCCTCAACTTCCTTGTTTACGCTAAAAAATCTTATCGAGTGCTCTTCATCATGAAGACTATAGAAACCGTTGTTGTTTAGTCATGCAAGTTGCGCGTTTTGGTGGTGGGAATGTGAACCGCGCACACTACATAGATAATGCGTTTTTTTAAATCGAACATAGGGAAATTACATTGCATACAAAAGCGTATGTTCGCATTTAAAGAAAACTCACTGTATAGTATCCAATATACATACATCTTCAGCTTCAATCAATTAATATAATAATAGATTGTTTAGAACGACTGACATTCGTTCGTTCGTCTGTCGAAGTGTCGACATCTCGACATTCTCGAAAATTACAGTATTTATAGTTTCTGCCTTAGATGTTATTTTCTGAAAGTATTGATTTGTACGAAAATAAGTTATATCTATATCAAAAACGAAGAAAAGGGATTGTTCCAGTAGACTAGGAGAATTCCGCTCGCTCATTCGTTCAATGACTTATTAATACTATAACATTCATTATCCGAAGAATGGATTGTTGTTACCCCCCCCCCCCCCCCCCCCCCCCATACCCCTTTTAAATATTGATCCGAGCGAAAAAATGTATTGAACCTTTTGTGTGGAGGATTTTATGTAGATTGCATTAGTATAAGAACATTTTTTATGGGCCAACATTTATGAGTGATTTACGAAAAACTAAACTAAACTTGTTGTTTAAGACCCTTCACCTACAACTGTACCAAAATCACCACGTTAGTATATCACGCTCGGGAATGGCGCCCGGATGTCGCCGACCCCACGTCATGTAGCCCAGTCCCTAAAGTTGTTAATTACACGGCTCCGGTAAGTACATGTACACTCCTCGTCTTTCTACAAGCGTTATTCTACCGACCCGCATTTGCTGCCAGCCCGCCAGCCGGCCAAAGTGAAATTAAAAGCTACCTTTTACAAATAAATTTGGGCAAAAAAACTGTTCTATTCGATTTGCGCATCACAGGCATTATCACATCATTATCGAAGAGTTTTAGGTATTAAAAAAATCGCCAAGTTCATTTTCGTATCATCTTTCTGATATGAGCTCGTAGAAACTTTGCTTTGGTGTCAATTACACTGCTTCGAATTTCATGCCATCCAATTTCAGTTCTACTTAGGTAATGCAATATGCTAATATTCATCTCGTTTAAATTTTATAAAATGGAATGCTGCTACCACTTTACGATAGCTTTAGCACCTATTTCTTCATATGCTGCCTACCTACACCATTGAAATGAATTTTTTAATAATTCCACATTCGAGTAGTCACGTTTTTAATACTAATGAACAGTATAACACCTTCGCGCAAAACAGAATTAAATTTTTATTATGAAAAATACCTCTAAAGCGCTAAACTACGTGAACTGCAAATTTATTAAAGTACCTTTAATAGGATATAGGAAAAGCAGTAAAATGAGTCGTAAACTGGTAGGTCGAGGATAATCGAGAGAACGTACAGAATAACTGGTGTAGAAAAATTCCCAGCATATATTCACCAGTATAGACAAGTCCTACTTTAATTTTTAATTTTTATGATGGTTGGGACTAACCCAACTTGAAACGAATTATACAGGGGGTGATCAAGCACGATCTAAGTACTTAATATGGATTTCTCAAAAATTGAGGATTATATCAAAAGTGAAAAGAATATGTTTCAGTTAATAAAATACGGCTTCTGATTGTACCGAAAAATTGATCCGCATTTCATTATTGTATATTTGAATTAAATTAGGCATAAGTCACAATGTGCTTAAATCGGATAATTTTTTGATTGTATGAGCTTTTAATTTTTAGCATTTTACCGCACCCCCTTAGGTCTTATGTATAAAAAATTTAGCGGTGATTTCCCGTGTAATAATGGAACTGGTCGTTGGATCTTGGACATTCTATGTATATTGTATACAGTGCGCCCCCCGATTGTTTGGTCGCCTCTTGTAAAAGCCAAAAAATTCGAATTGAATCTTGAGCTTCTGGGGATAGCCCTGCTTGGTTAGAGACTAATATGTTACATAATTTTAGTTTCGAAAAATCAAGGGCGCCTTTGAAATTTTCAAAAAGGTTTTAAGCATACCAGCAAAGTGCTATGAGCAAAATTTCAAAGTCCGAAGCCTACTTTGATTTTTGTTGTTTTTATTTTTTAGCTGGATTTGTGTAGGAAATTCGAAAAAATGTTACTTAAAAAAACTGTTCAAAATAGAATATAATGACCGTGTAGCAAATGTGAACACTTTTATATTTTATGTACAATATTGAAGGTAAGCATTTAAATATAAAAATGCTACAAGGTCATTACATTTTAATTGAACAGTTTTTAAGTAAGTAACATTTTTTGGGATTTCCTAAAAAAAATTTTTTTAATGTCAAAAGACACTCTTGATTTTTCGAAACTAAAATTATGTTACAAATTAGCTTGCAACCAAGCATGGCCGATCCCCAGAAGATCAAAATTCAATTTGAAAATGTTTGTTTTACAAGAGACGACCAAACAATCAGGGGACACTTCCTAAACAGCAACTACGAAAAAAAGACGTTTTTTCCATACTTCGAAAGTTGGAAACTTCATATTTTAAAACTTGTCGTATATGTCGCTTACAGTCAAGTTAAAAGTTTCTCTCAATTAGGTCACTTCGACGAACGACATACCTGACAATGATAGATAATTAAAACTAACTTGATATTGATCTCACACTTCGCAGTGCAATTCTACGGGCGTAAAGTTTCGTATTTTTACTTTAATAATATGTAGTTCCAATACATTAAACAACATCCGTTAGACTCACAGCATCCATCAACTAAAACGATTTGATGCGTAACTGTTATCGTATAGACGCCGGTGTTTTTTCAAGAATGCGTGTTTGTTTTAAGCCCATCAAAACTTGTGTTTTGACATAAAAGAAATGTATTGTTTCCTTCTGAAAGGTATAATTTAATGTAATGGAACGAAACCATATTTTTGAAACATCAAACCGTAACCCCATTTCCTAGCTAGGAAACGCGTTTCCTTCGGTGTCTACTATTGCAAGTGGCGCTAATGCAGTTCTTTCTCTGCAGCCATTCTTCATCTCCTTTGTTCGTCCGAGGTGATAATGACACAGCACCGACGTATCCGGCCAACTTTGCGCCAATGTTGTTTTCAGAAGCTTTCAGAGCTCGCTGACCAGTCGTTGATTTAATATAATAGGGATATTGTGGCCGCTGCTCGAGGTAACTTGAGCAACTTTTGATTCACACTTATGTGGCGCCTTGAGCTACTTCTATTGTTGCCTTACCGGGTATAATTCACCGGATTACCCTCATTACAGTTTCATTGCAACTGTATCATACTGAACGTAACGAATCTTATTTTATTGTTATAACTTTTAATTGTTATTAATTTGTAGACATTTATTGTGTAAACGCTACACGAAATGTCTACAATTAATCTCAGTTCCGAAATCGCATTATACTTCAGTTCAGTTCATCAGAAGGTACGATTGACAATATGCAAGATTTTCACCTACGGATACAGGTTATGAAGCGCACTTCAATGCCCTCGATCTTAAAATGACAAAATCATACGCGATCACCGACAGAATAAAAATTAAGGAATATGAGTAAATACTAAAAATCTAACTGAAACACTTTCTTTAACTCAGACGTCATACATATCGCATATTTTTATTGAAAACTACACGTAAAAATCGATTCGAATTAATTTCAGCTCTCATGTACAATGCAATATTTGATCAACCGGAGTGTTTCATATTTCCCTTCCAAATTTTAAGGAAATATCCGAATAGGTACAATAAGCTATAGCCTAGAGGCCTAATGGGTTACTGATGCTATTGCAGTAATGTAGACAGAAATTAGCTTGCTCCACAAACGGGTGGGTGACAGTGTACATTTTATTAACGAATTATTTATAGGTACATTCACTTAAATGTTTAAGTTTTTGTCAAAGTTTCATCAAATGTCGTTTTAGATCATTTAAAGCAATGTTTAAAGAGTACATTTTTTTTACTCTGATGCATATACGTACGTTGGTAATTTTCCGAGATAACGGCTCGACGGATTTTGTTAAAATTTTGGATATAAGTATTGGGCATACGGAAACGAAAAATAACGGGTCGGATTTTTGAGCAAATTTTTGGAGCGCTGCAACGTCATCGAACTTTTTGTTTCAAAATGTAACTCAACATTTGTAATTATTCGAAAAACTTAATTTTTCTGTGTACAACCTACAAAAATTGTGCCAGGTTTTATTACAAAAACAAAATAGAAAACTAAAGGTCATATATTTTTTTTCTGCAAAACATTAATTTTGATTTCGTTAATATTTTGCAAATGTACATCAGGCTCAGGCATAAAGGATGTAGGACTGTTAAAAACGTTTTAGCATTGGAAATGCTTATGTTTTGTGTATTAAGTTTCAAACTCCAAAATGTACAGCCTGATTCGTATGAAAAAATGTAATTTGGGATCGTATAAAAAAACCAAACACTGTGTGTGTATACATAAAAAAGTGCTCCAAGAAAGATTTTGCCAAAATCAATTACCTTTAATAATAAGAAACAATGGACATTAAAGAAATCGACTAAATTCGAGAAACGTCCCCTAGTGGCCAAACGATTGGAGAAGCAGAATTCTGTTTGCGCCAGTGATTGTCTCTTTAAAATAGAGCGTCAGATACCTAGATCCTTTTTTCTATCTTTTAAATGAAGGGTGTTTCCATAAGAAAGTGTCCAATTTGGACCACCCTGTACAATTCTAAATTTCACAAATGTCGCGCTAAAAAAACAATTAATTTGAAGTGTATATCAGGGGCGTTTTTGTTTCGTCCTCCTCTTCGGCAACTCCCTAATCAGCGATTAAACAATTTCATTAAAAAATATGAATCTGAAATATTGGCTTATTTTAATTTTTTATATAGGTACGTCGAATAAGAAATCTAGCGTCTACATTCTAGTCCTTTTGCTACCGCTAAACGTTTTTAGTATTCAAATCCCGTAAATCGGTATATTCACCGAGTAGTTTTATATTGAACTAAAAAGATAGAAAAAAATGTAATTGATAAATACAATCGAAACAATTGAGCGTAAATGGATTTATTTTTTAAACCCTCTGGTGTGTATGAAATAATACCAAATCTAATTACAAAAATAAATTGCACACTGATGCGTTTATCACAAAAGCCAACCGTGTTTCAACCCCACGTAGGATCTGTGGGAATCAGAACGTAAATATAAATGAATCATTGTGCAAGGATTTCGCGCCACGTGTACGTTGAATTAGACTGCAATCGCCACGTGCTTCAAGGTACGCGATTAGTGCAACTTCAACGACATCAATCAACGGTAAAATGCAGATAAGCGACCAAAGCTGCGATTTACTCACTTTCATTTGTGAGTTGGCAACCGTGGCATTTTACGTGTACATTTAATCGATTGTTTCTTATTATTCGGACCTCCTTCCCTTTTGGCAACTGCTTAGGCGTTTAATAATGAAATTATATGCCTGATACGGCCCTATTTTTTTTTGGTTTGAACACTATTTCATATTCTCAATGTCAATTTTTTTATAGCACTTCGAGATATTATATATAAATCTAACATTTATTGTTTGAAAGTGTCCCAGTTTCTTTTTCTATATATACTCTTACGCCTTATAAAAACATAGTACCTATACGAATGAACAGAACTAGCTTATTCAACTCCATTTGAAATCCTACATTTTTATCTCGTAAAACTTATTTTCTGAACGGACAATACAAAAAAAAAGAACTTTGCGGAACTTATTTTCTGTCTTCAAAATAAGATCGTCAAACGTATACTATTTGTAGCAAAACACTATTTTTTGCTGAATGTTATGCTGCAGCAATTGAAAATGTGTGTACAGCAAAAAAATACATCCCCAATATATATGCTTATCTAGATTCTTAAACGAAATTGTAAATGTCCTACAAATAAATCAGATCCGTTACGCATTTGATGATAATGGTGCGTGTTGTCTGAAAGGTAATGCATCGATTCACATGCATAAATTTTCAAACGCGTTTAGTAATTCGGCCCCCATTTTATACGTTCTGGAAGTTGCATTTCGTTTAATGTAAGAATATTTAAAATGAAACTCGTACGATAAATCTAAATAAATTGATAAATCCATAAATTCTCCTACGCCTTTTACACTCAGATAAAACAACCCTAACCCCTGCATGACATGTCACACGCATCCACCCCCTGATGGTGTGCTTATCGGACCACGTGCACTAGAATACTCCTTAATTGTTCACCTATTCTTCCTAGGAGCACATGATCAACATTTACCGTTCTAACTATATGCACCCTTCGATATTATTTTTAGGGATCTCTCTATCCTCTTTCGATTATTTTTTATAAACTCATGTACGTGTATCGTGTGGTTTGGCTTTAACCCGTTTCACACGTAGGTAAGTTGGGCATTACCTACGTTCACTTATTGTGTTGGTTATATTAAGCGTTGGGGAAAGATAACGATCAATAAAATAAAACATTCTCAATCGTGGTATACACATCTCTTTTAATTTATTCTTTGTATCAATGCAAGAATCAAAATTTACCTTTTCAATTTCGCCAAACCTAACTACTATTAAGAGGTTTGACGAAATTTGTCGTATTTTATAATATGCCCGATCATGTACAGTCATGGTAATGTCTTCCCTCAGGCAGGTACCTCAACTTTAGAAAAAGTACTAATATGTCCGCGATTTAGTTCAATCTCATTTCAATCTTAGGGATTTTGAAAAGAAGCTCACAACTCATAGGAGATCTGGTATATTAATCAAGTGTACATGTAAATAATAATATAAATAATAAATAATGTAAATCGAGGGACATTACTTCTGACTTGAACTGTACCTACAGGGTAAAAAAAACAATTCGTAGGGACCTGTATCAGAAAGTAAGAAAGATTTTCATTTCCCTATGTGAATGCTACTGCCCTCTCTTGTACCAATTGTACTACATGAACCACCTTTTCGAGCGGCGGAATACATGTTGCTGCTTCGTTGATGCAGTTTAAAGGATTGAGATCGAGAACTGTCAGTGAAATAACTAAGCGCAAGGCCAAGATTTGAGAACAATTTGCAGAATGTAAATTTCCCTATGGTCTATTTTAAATAACTCAACGCATTTACATTGTATTACGCTAGGTGTGTACTTTCTATGGCCCATCTTTAAAAAAACACCCTGTATAAGCTATGTTAAACCTCGGTGGTTGTTACACTGGAAGACCCGTTTCCCCTCGCTAGCCTTGGCCAATTCCCTTTTCCTTCTCGGGGTTCGCTGAAAAATACACAAACATATAAGCGTCCGTTTTTATTGAAAAACAAAAACTTATCATAACGGAAAATAAAATTAATCAAGTACGATTAGGATCGCTTCAAAAATGCGAAAATATTGCACTCAATTCAATTCAATTCAATTTTATTGTTACCTTTTGACAATGGATTAACATTGTGTAAGGGCTAGTCAGGACAGTAAAAAAAATAAGATTACATAGTAACATAGCAATTTACAAAGTTTAAATTAAAAAGTAAATAAATTTATTTGCAGATGTTTACGAATTCGTCGATTTTATAGATTGCATTTTGAACTAATAATTTTTTTAAATTTGAACCTGAATTCCCTGAAAGTCTTTATATTTTTCATGGTGCTGGGGAGGTTGTTGAAGAGCTTAATGCTATTGGGTGACTGTTGGGATACTTTGAGTTTTGATACCGGCACAGAGAAATCTCGTTGCCTTCTTGTGTTGTAATGGTGTAAGTCCCCATTTATGCTGATTTTTATATATGTACAGTAAAACCTCCAGTACGAAAATAGACGGCAGAGTGAGAAGACCAAGCTGAATAAAGTGGGTTTTGCATGATTCCCATTTCTTAATACCCACCAAGCAGCGCAGTATTCTTTTCTATAATGATTAATGAACATTTTTTGGTAAGCAGCACCTAAACTTCAATTTTCGTCCTTTCCAAGCACCAATAATATTTGAAGAAGCGTAAAGACGCATGCCGAATGAGCAAATGACCTAGAAAAATTAATTCCTTGGCGCGGGCCAATCTAAGAACGTACTTTTATATCTTTTGAGATACACATGTGATGGGCGGATAGCTGGACAATCGAATAAACCAACTCCATTTAATTTTTGAAAATGTACTAAAGACTAAAACTAAAAATTGTTCGCTCCCGTCGCGGCCGTCCGGAAAACGGACCGTGACATGGATAAAATATGCATCTGTATAGGGGGAACATTTCTCGCTGGTTTAATTAATTTGAATTTATATTACTTTTTCATAAAGAGTACGTTCATCCAATGCCTTTAGAATTTAGAATTATGAAATTCTGATTGAAAAAATCACGAAATCTGTATTTTGTGGGAATTTTCTACCTCTACTTTGACCTCCCCTCCACCTCCTCTCTCAGAAGCTGCTTCATTGTAAAGAGGATATTCGTCACTGGACATTTTTCGTGTGATCTAATTTTCTTTTGTGGGAAATCGGAGAAATTTTGGTAAAAATCACTCTTTCCGTGAAATTATTGAAACAAAAATTCGTCCATCCCAGCGCACTAGAAAATTACAAAGCAAATACTAAATTCTAATTTAATTTTTCCGGTTTCTCGAATTGAAAAATAATAAATGTCCAGGACATGGGCAGACGAAGAATTTTTCAAGCTACCAGAAACTTATTTCCAACTTTGCTCTAAATGAACTAGGGGACAAAATATTTCGATGGATCTAAAGGAATTAGCATTGAAATCCCCATGGTGCGTAAACCGTTTCTACACCCTGTATGTTTAATTGGACCGTGTCAAAATTTGGTTGAAATGCGATAAAAAGTACCATCCTATCACCTTTATAAATTGATTTCTCAACTGAGAATTATGCACACATTATTGTGGTAGCCCTTTCGAGACAAAGTACCTATACTTGAAAAAGGGCACAAACGCAATGCAGTCCACATATTGTGTATATATTATTTATAAAATATAGATTCAAAGTATTCATTCTTAATAGTAAATATTACTTCATAAGGTTGTAATAGGGCGTATTACAGGTGAGTAGAAAAATTGCAATTGTACGAACTTGTAATACGCAAACTACAAACCGAATTACGTACCATACTTTTTCTACGACCCCCGTGAATTTAGAAATGAAAATAAGGCAAACCCCAAAACGACGTATGTTGACCGTTACCGTTTTGTAATTTGTAGACCACCACCATAAAATGTGGTAGTCAACTACCATTGAAATTCTTTAATTTTTTTCCTTTGCTGATAAAATGACGAACTGCCGATCGAAATTTTTCTTTGGGTGCGTTTAGTATTTACCAGTACCAGTGGTATGCCATGCCAAAAATCATCTCATAGTTTAGAGCTGATTCTATTTTACATAAATTACATAAATCACTTGAAAAACGTAGTTTTACTTGTGTACTCTTCCCAAATAACTTGAGCATCGTTTCAAAGAATAGTTACAAATAAAACCAACGGTGTTACTGTGATTTTTTTGCCATTTGTACAAACACACATAATCTCGTATTGTTAGCATTAGGTGAGCATGCTATTGAAATCTGTTTATAAAGGGACCATTCATATCAACTCAACTGTACTCGCCGTGACAGCACGCGCGTGCACTCGTCCATTGCAAACATATAAAATAAACCAGTTTCTTTAGGCACCCCATCTGATTTAATTGTGATTTATGACAAAATGCTTAGAAATATTAATTGCCGTAGGTGCTCTAATTGTCTACAATATCATTGTGCCACTGTACCTATCTTTTATAAATTACCCTATCCTATATTTAAACTGACCCACATTTTTAAACACGAAACGGAAGTATTTTTATTAGCTTTAATTAAACCCGACTTTACTATCGAAAAATCTACCCCAAATTGAATTTCGAGAGAGACATTCTCTTATATCACGTGAACTAAGGTGCTGTTTGTCACCCGATCCTCTCTATATGAACGTGATGCTATCGAGGTGCCCCTATACAGCATACGGGCACAGGAGCTAATAGAACTTAAATTGATTCTGATTAGTTCACATACCTGCAGCTGTCGTTTTGGTGTCTTCATTGTCCTCTTTACCTCCGTTGATTGCCTCAATTGCTACGCATACGGGTCGCCTCGTCATTTCTGGCATTCTCTAGGTAATTTGTTTTGTTCTTTTCAGCTTTTAACGGTCGAATTTAGTCTAGCGTGTAGTTTTCGCATCTTAATTACGCAAAAATTGATCAATTCAAACGCACACGAACGATCAATGCAAAATAGACCGTAACCACGTAAAGGTGCAGGTGCTTAATTACCGTAGAATGCGCGTTTAATTGTCGGTAATATAAAGTCAATATAATTTGACTAAAATATCACTTCTGTATCTCGGTTGGGGTTGTTTTCACCGTCGCGCCGGTATCAGCACGCGTCCCGACGACCTGCAGAGAGCGTCACCAGTAATTAATTGATTGTATTGTCTGGAAAGTAATTACCTGGCTCTGGAACGGGCTTTCTGCTTTACTGCTCGCCCTGGGATATATTTCATCCTTCTGTTTCTGGTCACTGGGCAACTGAACAATGACCGTGTTTATCTTTTTGTAAAACTACTCTTGAACTAGACGCTATTCCAACTAGTCCTTAAAATGCGCTTTTTTTTACTAAGGTTTCCTGTTCATTTCTTATATTGCCAGTGCCTTTTAAATTCTAAATAAGCCGTAAAATCGATCTAAAAAAATAGAAAAAATACCTCTGTCGTAATTATATTCCTAATCTTAACAGTAAGGAAACATTCGTACAAAAGAGTTCTACCATACTAAATTGTTATCTACTGTCGTCCACTATACTTATTTGGGTTAATTAAATTTCTTTGCAGTTTTACTTCATAGCGATATAAATAGAAAACTAAGTACACTCGCAGAATGATACAGAGACACAGAATATATCTTTATAACTACGTTTCTTTAAAAGAACCTTTTTATTATATCCACAATTATAAAAAGTTTGCTACCAATGTACTTACTTTCGTACGTCAATCAAGGGGGCATATTTTTTAATAGCCGCCATCTTTTATGACATATACTGCTATATCCAAAAAAGTGTACTCTTTAATAATATGTAATGAAAACTAGTAGTTTCCATTGAAAAAGTGTCCTCCTTTACCATGCTGAAGTACGCTACTCACCATACATTTAAATGTAGATTGGTAGCAAACTTTTTTATAATTTTGTTGTTTGTTGTTGTGTTTTCCTAGAAGTTGTACAATATTTTTCTTCAGTTTAAAAGATCTTCAAGGTCACGTCCGGTTATCACTTCCGGTCATACATTCCATATTTGGAACACCAAATTTGGATTTATGAGAAAATTCTAAGGCAAGTTTCATCAGGTTTGCCTTGATTTTTTTAACATAACATTTTCGCTGTAGAACTAAAATTAAACTCAAAAATTTTTACAAGTTCTGAAATAAAGTTGAAAACTTCAACATTATTGTTTTTGCTTGAACGCTTTGCTTTTAAAATTTGAAATGCATAATTTGTCAATTTTAAAAATAGCTTAGGTTTGCAATATGGCCTCTATTTTTTTTAGTTGAACGCTTTGCTTTTGCTTGTTGGACTCCATCGTGTAGATTGAATAATAGTAATAGGAATTGACCCCGATCCTAGAATGTTATTTAAATCGCGTGCCAGAATTAATTATTTGATCAAAATCAAAGTGTAATTTCAAAGAAATAAAAAAATTAAATGTATTAAATTTCCGCGAAACGGCCAAAATAATCGATCAATCAAAGCGCAAGTCCGCGAATTATTTCCATCTATTAAAAGCACAATCGCTATTTCAATTAAAAACCGCCAATAAATCCACCAATGTTATATGATTGAATTAATCAATTAAAATCTCAACGAAAATAGTTACATTAATTTAATTAAAGCCATTAATCAAGTTATGCGAATAAATCCATCAATAAATTAAATGGACAAAAATCCTTTATATAATATCAAAAATTAAATCAAACAAGTTCTGAAATAAAGTTGAAAACGTCAACCTTTCTGTTTTTGCTTGAACGCTTTGCTTTTAAAATTTGAAATGCATAATTTGTCAATTTTAAAAATATCTTCAATATGCCCCATGTAATAAGGCTATTGAAAATGGGTTAAATCCAATGACCTCGTGGAGTCACGCTTCTCTGTCCCTCCCAAACGCTTGAACCTATTCGGTTCTAAACTTTGCACAGTTAACATACATCGGATGGTGCACGGTAAGTGCATCTATATTCTCGAGGCTGTTTGCTATGCAAAACGTAACATTTCAAAAAATCTACGTCAATGTGAAATACATGCACATAACACCCGAAATAAAACAAGTATTCGAAATGAATTTTACAGATTATGCAAATCCCAAGATGGTGTCCAGTACCAATCGAATTTTATTTATTGTAAAAGTAATCTGTGATATTTTTCTGTTTGTATATTTTGTATTTTTTATTTGTATTATCTATTCAGTGTAAGTGAAGCATCGCATGAGCACAATAAAATTGTTATTAGTAGCAGTTCATAAAACAACAAAAGTCATAGCTATTGCTACTAATAACAGAAATGTTGAAATTTCTTTTATTTTTCATTTGACTATTATATGCCAATTACCTCTGTCATATGAGACATATAAAGCAATCTATGACCCCCGAGGGCATAATGAGAGGGCATAATGAGATGACAATCCATTATGCATTCTCATTATGCCCTCAAACTGCCTGTCAAATATATTGATGGAGTTATGTAATAAAAAAAGATGCTACTTGATTCGTATGAGGCACTAACAATGATCATTACATTTGTATATTGGAAATACATTATTTGGAACGATGAAAAATAAAATTTTGTATGCACCTCAGGCATTACTCGATATTTAACCCTCGGGCGACTTACAATCCCTCGGGCCAGAGGCCCTCGGGCTCTGTCGCGCTCGGCATAAATATCGCCTTAATGCCCTTGATCAGGGCCGGACTGGCCTAGGCCGCTAGGCTGCCCGAGCGACCGGGGCCCCGCGCCAGCGGGGATCCTGGACGGGGCCCTCTTTGGGTCAGGCAATTTTTGAAGCATTAATGTTTGTAAATGTTGAGCGTATTGTTAGTTTAAATTTGGAGAAGGATAAATTAATTGATAAATTTGCCAATACGTCATTGTAATTACAGCACCTTCTCCTTTAATTTAATGTTCAATACTGTTCAGCAAGTTATTTGAAATGCAATTTAAAAAATCTGCAAATCCCTTGTCTTTTTTTCGGGGGGGGGCATGAGTTTGGGGGCCTCTTGCTCATGGAGCGCCCGGGGCCCTTACCCACCCAGTCCGGCCCTGCCCTTCATACATAAATAACTATTTAAATTTGCGAGTATACCAAAAGCTTAATAAAACATGTAAAAACAGTTTTGCATGCACCTTTTAATTCTGAACAACTTTAAACTCGACAGTTTTTTCTGTAAAATGTACAGGAGGGCATGATATTGCGTAAAACTAATTTCCCATGTTAAATCCTTATGTTCCTACTTACCGCGCACCAAAAATCGGTTAGCTGATCCAATTTTTTTAAAACATGCAAATTTGAGGAGTGTTGATACATGCGTCAACTGCCCATCAATAAAGTGTGACGCTTTCCACATGATATTTGGATGTCCAAATACATTACGTGTTTGGGACCTAGTATCAAAAATGGTGAAAGGGTTGCTAAAGATTAATACCGTCGAGGACACTTTTTTTTTATGCGGAATAAAAGGTCGCACGAGCGCTCATACGGTAGCAAATTACATAATAAATTTGTCGAAGTTTACTATATACCACCTGACCATTGATGCCATGAAAAATGTACCACCCGGTATAATAGGTACCACATGTAACAAGCCAATTGAAAATGGCTCAAATCCAATGACCCCGTACGGTCACGTCGAGGTGCTCTGTCGCTTTTTTAGATGCTCTTTAGGAGTTGATTGCAACAACCCTCAACCATATCATTTGATACGATGGTATAATTATTTGTAAAACTTTAATTTATTCACACTTTTCTAAAACTAACCTCTACCTGTTTTTTTGCCTTTCCCTTTTAGGTTCTATTTGTCTTTGGAAAACTGTAACTTGCGTATCTAATATGAAAATGCCGAAAATTGAATTATCGAGTAGACATTATTACTACTAATACGATCCAATGAAGAAGTAATTAGGTTTAGATATAAACGTACGCACATCCTGGATAGAGTTAGTTACAAGAGCAACTCGGAAAGCAGTCAGAATCTACGTTTCATGTCACTAGTGTGTAGCATGTCAGGGTACATAATGTCAGATGGGGATGCGGTGACAGTGTTTACAGACCAATGCACATTGCATCGAATGGACATTGCCGATGCCGTGTCAAACTGTGTGTCATAACGCACTCTGCAGAGCTATGAGCTCTTGATAATATTACATTTGTATATTCATATTCTGTTTATTGTACACCACTTACCTTATTACACGTCATAAATAGATACGAAGAATCGAAACCGTAACGTATACATTTTCATGGAATTTCCCTTTTTTGTGAGAAGGAAAACTTGTTTTTCTCCGTTTCTATACAATTTTTTGGTATTTACTGTCAACGTATTATAATGTATGTTTGAGAAAGGTGACGTAGATCAATGAATGCATCATGGGTTGCCATTAGGCCATCACTGACCAACCATTCAGGAAGGAAATCTCAATATGCCGGTCATTATGTGCCGGACACAAGCAAGATAGGAGCATCATCAATCAGAACTATCTTACCCAAACACACATCAATTTTATATCTGACTACTCACTACTTTCTTGTCGTATTTCCCCTATTATTCTCTAAACTAAACCGAAGATAACAATTAGGATTTCTGTAATAGGAGATTGATTTATTTAGAAACCTTAAAATTGGTTTATCGATTAAATTTTAAACGTAATTAACACGAAAATTTTCGTGTATTACGTATTTGGCCAGATCTACCTCTTGTGAGAAATATGGGGAAAGATTCTTTTTCGTGTTCGAAAATTGATTAAAAGTTTGAGACGCTTCGGCGTATTTAAGAGCATAAATTTTATGCATACTTCGGTATTGAATTAAAGTGTTGTAATCAAACTCGGGCGTATTTTCATTCGACTGGGAAATTTATTTATGTGTTGTTCTTCCCTTCTGAAAGAGATATAAAAGTGCAATTGACATAGCGCTTTCTTGCACGTCCGTGTTACTTCTCCACTACAAAATAGGATTTGCTAAAGTTTAGCGATACCTTACATTTTTGTTTTGGTAGCTTTCCGTTTATCTACGACGTGTGTGTTTAGGTTTAAGTATATAATATAGGGACATATATCCAAAAATGTCGCCAAAATTTGATGGTTTGTAGGTGTAGGTGCGGTTATGAGATGATCGCAGGAGGCCGGTGAGTTATGGTTATGGACTTGGGGATATCGGGAGAGCTCGTATGCGGGGAAGTGGCGCAATGTAGTTTTATTGGAGTTTTCGACGGGAAGTGGGTGCGAACGGGACGCACCGGGACGCTTTTACAATCACAGATCTATATTTCACATTTATGCCTTCTTACTGATTCACAACTGTCATATTTGAAACTCCTATTTCTTATTTCGTCTGTTGCGGGTAAATTCAGATTTCACCGCCATAAAAATAATTTGACTCTAGAAACGCATTTTCCAATAAATCAGATTTGAAATATTTTACGACGATTTTCTCTGCGTGGAAAAATTTAATAGTAGTCTAAATGGCTAATAGTTAGCTTGATGGATCGATTTTATATCAATTCCAGGAAGAAGTTGGAATATAATATTGATAACTGTATGAGTGTGATTGATTTTTTACTCGTAACTATTACAAGCGGCGTCGGTTATTTGATCTTTTTTCGGACGTTTCCCTGCACGCATGCCGTCGCATAATCAAATAGGATTCGGAACGACTCTACGGTGCATTCGGACAAAAGGTTTAGCGGCGATTCCCTCGCCATCATATAGATCTGACATAAAGGTTATTAAGCTTCAAAATTGGGGGGAAAATCTTTATACTTACTGCAACCCAAATTTTGTATTATACCCACTTACTGAATTACTTATGCGCATCATTTCATTCCAGTGGACGTGGATGTGCTTGGTTCGTCAAATACAGAACAATTCACAACTACACTGACTGAAATTGCCGCAACCGCTTCTTCCATGAGTCCTGACACGAATTCAAACGAAACATCCGAAGAAATTCACAAGAGGATGAACGGAATTCACAAACAAGGCGCCGTCCCAGAAGAAGTTCTTAGTAATAACGGCCTAAGTTTGCACAGTTTGCAACGAATTGTTAAGACTGGAGGAACAGCTGACGATGTACTGAACGACTCCACTTCAGCTAAAGCGGCAATTGGAGAGCCATCTGAAGATGACAAATTACGAGAGCTTCTTCAACGGAGAGATACCGCTGTAATATACGCCGTACCTGTTGGACGTACAGATAGTGGTAAGCTAGATTTGATTTTATTTCGATATATCGCGATGTGGCGTTTTATCGGAGCGCTTTTCGGATATAATTACTCATTTTAATGGTTTGTTAGAGTGTATAGATGTTCTTGATTAAGACCCTTGTGCGATTACCCCAAGTAAACTGAGTTTAATCATGTACAATTTATTAAAGTGTGTAATCCCTGAATGACCATCGGGATATTTCTTGCGTCCTTTGAGATGGTCATTCACGAATTTCTCCCTAAAGGCTTCTCAATTTACACGCACTTAATGACGTTAATTCGACATAAATTTTAATTATTCTATATTGCATTTGACACCGAAATCTAGCATTTATACGACGACGCTTTTTCATGTGTTTTATACCGTGTTTAGATACGCAAACGAGAATATCTTTATGGTCGATTAGCTATTGTTTATTGGGTCCTATAGAATTTTTAAGTGCAGTACTGACTTCCATTTGCCAAGTCGAGCTATGAAACATAAGGTTACTAGCTGGATTTCAACCAAATACATGGTCGTTTATCAGGACTAATGTTTGCTAGGCCGCCGCTTGTATCAGTCGTCTGGGACGCGTTAGCCTTCTGCATATACAAACTGACATGCAAGATACATGCATATTAAATTTATTGTGGAGTATTTCAAGAGTGAATGGCTTAACGTAGCTATAAGCTAATATTACCAGCACGCCTACGTTACAATACTGCACATACGACATTTTATTGGCAATACATAAATTTTCTTTTAAAAATATATAGACTAGACTGGAAGAGAATCTCGTAAGTAGTTTACATCGTGAATTTTCATTCATTTATATAATGTGTTTGGAAATTACTACTATTATTATTACTTTAGTGTGGGATATCACTTTGTACAGAATTAATCTGAGTGGGCCCAAGAAATGCATTACAATAATTTAGCCATCTGAAGTATGTAGCAAATTAATTAAGAAACTGAATAATCTATCTGAGGGTATGACGTCATATAAGTTTTAAAAAAATGAAAAGGTGAGTAACTAGCGCATTTTCCATGAATTAATCAGTACTCCCGAACGGTCATGTAAGGGACTATTTATGTGTACAAAGGAATAAGTTATGGCGCAAATATCCTTGTAAATAAGTAACTTAGTATTGCGCAGTCTGCGCATGCGCCCACCGGATGTTTATGATATGCGCTATTTTTTTCCTTTTGTAAAATCATCTGTGGTTAAAATTTGAAAAAAAAATATCTCCATAAATAACAAAGATAACAGTGCTCAGTGTGCGCACGCGCACATTTTATTAGTGCAACAAATATGTTTGTCTTTACTAGAAGAATCTTTGGTTAACATTAAAAAAAATCTATAAATAAGAAAGGACGGACGGACGGACGGAAAAAGTGGCAATAATAGAATATAGCGCCTTCCATCTTCAAATGGAAAATGCGCTAAAAACACAGGTCATATCAACAAACTCTTTAGATAGTTTATCTAAACATTGTCTAGCTAGGGTTCTGCAACTATTCTGACGGCCGTATTATAGGGTATAGTGAGTTAGGTAGGTACAGCAGCGTTAGCTGAAACCCCGCCCACCCAAAAATAAAGGCGAAAAAATAAAATAAAATAAAACCTCAATAAATAAAGAACGATAAATATTTTTAGCGCATTTTCCAACGAAGTTGGGTGCGCTATTGCAGTCACTTTCGCTGTCCGTCCGTCTGTCGGTCCGCCCGAGACCAACTACTTCTACAGTTTGCGATTTATTTAGTTCGATCTTTTTGAATTCGATAGCTTAAGTCTCTGGCACCTGAACCAAGAAAAATCTTGACGATTAATGTGCGCATGCGCAGGCTGCCCAATATCAACTTTCTTATTTATTAATATATTTTGTTGAAATTTTAATAACAGATGTTTCTAATAAAGGCAAACATATCGCATATTGGAAAAATAAGATACGCTAATGCGTAGATTGCCCAATATCAACTTTTTTCTTCGCCCGGAAGGAAACAGAAGTCCGTATTATTATAATTAGGGTTTGTAGTTTTTTACTTTTTTTTTCTTGGGCACGAATAGAAAAAACTTCAACATGACATGGATCCCACAAAGGATGCGAATAAACACATAAAACAAGATCCCTACATGAATGAAAAGCTCATAATTGTTTGGGCATAATACCTCTCACGTAGGTGGTCGGCAGATAACATAAAAAAATCTTAAAATTACTTAGTTTTTTTAAGAATCCAAATAATTTGACCGTGAGAGATTTGCGATATTTAGGCACACTTATTTACGAGCCTCGACATCGTTTATAATTTTGTACTGCTGCCTGTCTGTCCGTCTCTCCCTCTGTCTGTTCGTGTGTACGATAACTTTGTTTAGAAACGCCCGATCGCTTTGAAAATTGGCGCAGATGTTCCTAAGTTACCTAGACTAACGGACCAAAAAGTTACAGCCCAAAACTGCCCGAACTTCCAAAAAAGGGCATCTTTTATAATTCTTGTAACAAAGAACATATGAATGCCCGGTTTTATAATATTCCTTAAACCTCAAGCAACTATTAGATGCAAAAAAATATTGCGCATGCGGATTCCAATTCCTCAAGTAAAAGAAAAACGAATATCGAATCAAAAATTTTGTTTTGTTTTTATTAGGTTATTTAAATAAAAGTATATAGGCCTTGAATAAAAGTAAAACTAATGCCTATTCAAAAAATATGTTTTAAGAGCTATGCTGATTTGGTGCGACAGAATCAACCCCTTAATGTATTGTAAAAAAAAATGATAGATGCGTGAAGATCTCGAGGGTCGTTCTGTATTCAGTTGTATCGGATTTTTAAATAAACTTTTAACGGTTAATAATAAACAAACAGTCTTTAAAAGCATTCCACAAACTTTACTACTTGACCATAACGTAACTTTTTCTGCACACCATTTCCAAACCGATGAACTGCGTCTTCCACAAAGCAACTAGGGCGAACTACCCGCAATTCAGCGTAAACAAATTTACACGCTCTTAAACTTTCGCGAAAACTAACAGCCGCAGCAGCCGCATTTTTACGTATATTCCCGTATTTAACGGAACACTATCCGCTATTCTTCAAGTGTTTCAAAAAACACCGCCAAACACAATTACACTTGATACCGCCAGCTTCAAAGGGTACGCGCCAAACGTCCCCACTTACGCCGATATAATGCGCACATCGAAAACACCTACAGCACCTACAACACGTACCGTTAATTAAATTTCGTCTCTCCTCCGTATCGGAAACGACCAGATGTATCTTACATTTTAACACGCAAATTTCATGTTTTACCATTACATACACAAATCTAAATAAACCATTTACAGAAACGATAAAATGTAAACAAAAAATTACGCAATTACACTGACACACTGACTGACACCGAGACACAAATTCAAATACAATAAACCAGCTCTGTGCTTATTCGTAGATAATCCCCCAGATTTACTTAATAAATAGAAACGTTCTCATATACAGGCTGTCCCGTTCAAATTTTGTTGGTCGCACCTCATTCGTCGGTATTTGAAATATAAATCTTATTTTGCCTGTCTGGCTACCATACTAACTTTTTCATATTTTGTGAAAAGATTTTCTGTACTATGGACACTACGTAACGCCAGATAAAAAAATGCATATGACATAAGTCAAGTCCTATGCGCAAAATCATGTTTTAATTAGTATAACAATATACTATTTTCTGATATGTTGACTGATGGTTCTTCAAATAATAGCAAACCGAGTAGCAAACAGATCGCATATCTCAACAGTCGAAATGATACGAAAGTTAAACCGCGAAAGCAAAGCTGGTGGTGGTTTAAACATACTTCACAATTTTAATGTTGGCAATCTGTTTGTTAACACTTTACGACCATGCTAATACTTTGTGTTTATAATATTTATAAAATGAGCAGAAAGGGTTAAAGTTGTTGCGGGTAACATACAATTAGCACCTGGTACCTACAAGGTAGGTAGTTTTTCTAATATGTATTTTGAAATGGACTTATTCCTCGTATCCATAATAACAGACTATACAAGTAATCCCAAATAAAAATACCGATTTTTGCGAAGTGTAGTGAGTGTAGGAAATTGAAAAGATGCGATGTACCAAAGTGCTATCTCTACAAAATAAAAAATTAAAAACGTTCAGTATAAAAAAAAGTACTTTGCGGAAAAATTATTCTTTAGTTTTCACTTCTTATCTCTTATTAATCTGTAACAGCTTACACGATGGAAAATCCCGGAGTACTTTATTACTTAAAAATCCGGGAAAACTTTTCAGGCCTTACAAAGTTAGTACAGCATGCAGGTTACCCATGTAAGTGCTATAAATATTGCAGACTTATCTCAATTTACACTCATAATCAGCTTAAGAAAAGTGGGCGCTTTAAAATGTACTCGCTTGGATTACGACGGAGTTTTTATTATCAGCGGGATCAGAACTCGGGTCCGTATATCATGTTTAACTGGCGTTTTTAACGTGAAAAACTTCTTTAACGTAATCCTCTTGCATAACACAAAGGTATTTGCTGGGGAATTGCTTAACTACAGATTTTAAATTAAAAAAGCGATCTATACTTTGTTGTAGTTGTGAGTTGTTGTGCGCCCTTTATTTATTGCTTGCTACCTCGAATTATCTGTATCGGAGGACGCCCTAAATCACAATATTATGTTTAACTGACTATATTTTCATTTCGTTTGTTGTCGTAAAATTTTAGTGAACATATCAAACTTATCGTTAATCCTTTATTACTTCCAAATGCCTTTCTCTTTTACCGAGTGACTAAGTTTAACGTCGTGGGGAAGCGAGCATAGTTTGTGGAAAGATATTATGATACACAGCCGCAACAATTTCTTCGTCGGTCGAGTGGACATTAATCTGCATCTTGGCAAAAGGGCGTAATCCGCACGGAAGGGAATCACCTTCAGGAATATGCTCGAATAACCGAGGTCCGACACATAAGGAAATGAGACAGTGCTGTCCCCGAATTCCTCAAGCGTTTAATTTTCCAGTAAAGGGATGTTACGTTATGGGTCTTAGCTGTAGAGAATGTCATATTAAAATTAATTACACAACTCATTGTCGTTGCGGATGTAATCTGATTGTACTAAACGGTATCTAATAAATCTATACGCAAATACCATGGAACTTATGGGAAATGTTAGCTGCAATTTTTTGCCGAACTATATGAATTTAAGGCATGGAACGTAATATATAAGTGATAGTTGCTGCGATGAAAGGAGTTTTGCATGTATCTAGAACCCTAAGTTGGAGGGTCAACCACATAAACTTTCAAAGCTGGCAGATAGCCGGGACTTGCTCACCGAAGGCATTTCGCTGTTGTGTAGTTGGTTGTTGGAACTCGCCGAACTCTGCATCTTAGAAGTGGAGCCTCCAGCAATTGTAAGCAACTATGTTAAACATTTTATTACTTTTAGTATCCTGCATCTTCAGGTTTACAGAGAACTTGCGCGATAGTGGTAAAATATTTATGATATCTACCCTTACGAGGATGGACCGCCATTAATTTGTACGGAGGTGGATTATTTCAAAATTGGCCACGGCCACAGTAGTCACAAATACGTGTTTATTGTGTGTTTCCCATTTTTGTTCAACCGTCCTCCGTAGGATAATGCTCTAAATAAGAGCCTTCCAACTTCATAATACGCATTATATCCAAATGTCTAAAGGCAAGGATAATACATTACAATTTCTAACAATCCGAAGATGTTTGAATTTAATAGCGGCATACATCATGAGCGCGAAGTTCACGTAACAAACTGTAAGTTGTGAGAAGTTGGGGGTGGATATGAAGCGGAATGGATGTTGTGGCGACCGCAGACCTCTCGGGACGGTCTAGAGACTGCAACACGGCCCAAGAATTTCTCCTGTAGCAATATTACGCCCGTGTTATAAACTTCCTATTCCTTAATAATACAGAACCGTAATGTCTAAATGCCGATCCGAAAAGCGGATTACGCCAGAAAAAAGCAATTGAAATTATTGCAACAGTGAAGCTTATGCAAATGCCTACCGTTCGAGCATCACATAAACCACCACGATCCGGAAATAGCTAACGTGTAAGAGAATAAACGTGCTCAACTTCGCACCAACATCGTACACTTTGAAAATACATAAAGATGAAACAAAGCGATATGTGAAACTGAGTCCGCACGTTATCATTCCATTTGTCGCGTTTCCTCCGGGAAGATGCTACCGAGGTTTCCGGAGGGTTTCTTGCGAATGTTTGCAAGTACGGTTTGTAATGGTTTTGTTCATCATTTGGATTGGCTACTGTTATACTATTATCCTTTACGAAGAACCTACATATTTGCAATTAATTCTGTTGCCGCAGCGCGCCTCATAATCAAATTAAAGCAAAATTTAATTTTGGAAATTAGAAAGTAAAGTTTATATAAAGTGAATTATGTCCACTGGATTACAACACATGACAATTATTGTTTTAGATTCTATCTGCTTAAAAAGCATTATAAAGTTTGCTAATATCCTTAACGGTGTCGTCACGAAAATTATAGCCGCCGTATATCGTATAAATTACTGCGTTAACGCCGTTCATCGATTAATTATTCAAATTATAAATTTTCTCTTCTCTTATCACCAAGTTTTCCTTAATTTTTTGCAAGTTTTATGCCGTTTGTGGAACTCGTATGCATATACTCGTAGATACGCATCATATCAATTGAGTTATTGTTTAATGCCCTGTACGTATGAGAATTGTATTAACGTCAATCAGAGTTTGTATATATAAACAACATTTGTGGTAACGCTTGTATGTTTTCCCAACGAAATTGATGCTTACACATAAATATTTTGGTCACAATAAACTTTCAGACTAATCGATGAACGGAATAGCAACCTGTCTCAGATCGACCGGGAAACTGTTCTCTTATAGATTTTGCTCTGGGGAACAAAAAAACGGTTACCGTAAAAAGACCGATTTTAAAAAGATTATAGAGCCTTGGTTGGAAATTTGTTCTGAAATTGAGCTGAATAAGTACATATGGATCGAAGAAGACAGACATTTTGTTTTTGTTTTGTTAACAAAGTCTGTGGCTGGGAACAAAATTCAACTTTCCTCTAACTGTTTCGGTTGTTTCGGATGGCTGGTAAGAATTAGAAAGGATAGCGTCTCCACCCATTGGTTCCATTGCCTGGGCCGAGCAGACATAGCCAAACAAAATTTGGTGGATAAAACAAAATTACGGAAGAACTCCATAGGAGAATGGAACAACAAGACACAAATCAGCGAAAAGAAATGCGGGAAAGTAAAACAAAGCTTACCTGAAATTAACGGAGCGGTAAAACAAAAAAAATTCACTAAAAAGCAATTCCAATAAATACGGTGCGGTAACTAATGGCAAAGGCAAAAAGATTTGAATATGTTTAAATACCAAAAGCAAAAGCTAATGACTAAAGAGGTACGGTTGCAAAAATTAAATTTCACGGCAAAGCTCAAAATTTCGTAAGTACTTACCAAGAATTTAGCTTGGCGGAAATTCAGAGGCAAAAAGGATCACTATTTCATAGTGCGTTTTTCTATTTAAAGCGCCATCTTGATGCATGAACTCGATTCCTTATCTAAAATCAACCATTTCTACTAAGAATACAATTTTTTCTTAATCATTAAAATATCCCGTTATCTCTAACAATTACCTTTATCTTTGTCAATAAACGAAAAAGTTTAATAAATCATAATTGGAACTTCACATTCGCTTTAAAGAGTACCTAGATTAACAGTAGCCATATATAGCCGATACTAACTCAACTCCATGTAAAATCCCATAAGACGATTTTCAAATCTCCTGAAGGTCATCTTCCTCTGGCGGCGATTTTGAAAACTAGAGCTCTCAAAGGGTAACGACCTTAATGGAGCCTCTGGTAGTCACTTTGAGGTCAGCGATTTACCAGAGGGAGGGGATGTCTTAAGAGGGCGTGGTTAACTACTTGGGGGAATATAAAGTGGTCGGTTGTTAGACGTAATTGATAGACAGCAAGATGACAAAAACCACTGAATCAGTTGCGAGAAAAGCAAAGGTATCGCCAGTGTATATATCACAAAAGAAGAGGCTTGAGAAGTTACTCATAAATTTGAAAAAATTAAAGTGGGATATTGAAGTATTTCAATGCCAACGACAAATTAATAAGTTAAATTTAAAATGATTGATGTGTTGGAAGAAATTTCGCTTATGGAGTTTTCGGGCTGGAAGACCTTCTGTAGAGATTAATGGAAACTAAGGAGCTACCTATCTATAATTGAATATGTTTTGTGAAAAGTTACTCGCTAAACAAAGAATTTGTTACAATTTTTGTAAACATGCAACCAATAAATTTTGTTTGAATGCATCTAATTTAATTTGCCAAATCCATTAGGTATCTAAACCCACCTACCAAGTAAATATTAAGAAAATTAAGTAGTTTGAGAGTAAGTAGGAGTAAATGTGTTCCGGTTAAAGTACTTATTAATGGAAAGGCATAATGGTTAATGCACGGTGGATAATTTTTGAAGCCCTTTGTAATTTAGGGGAAGGAAAAAGCCGTCCCTACACTCAATGGAATTAACGAATTTAAACGAATCGTTCCAGATGTTATTGTGCACTTTTTGACCTTATTATCATAAATGTAGGTACTATGTAAAAATAGACATTTTATCTCCGCCTATAAGAATGTATTCTCAATCTTCTTTTCACCTTTATATTGGGAATATTAGAGTAGGTACTTAATTTTCATTAACGAGTTACATCTTTAAAACGTAATCCTAGTAAAAGTATATTTTGTCGTATTATAAGAAATTTTGATAAGGTACACGAACTTAATTGTACATTTATTCAGAAAAGTGGTACCTACTTTAAGTAAAGCACAATGTTAAACAATATTTTGTTTAAAAACTTTAAAAAAATTGCTCTGATGCCGTAAGTAAATTCAGCGGGATTTATTGCGGTGGTTTTCCATACAGCGAAAGCGAATGATATCACAATGCGAGAGCGGCTTCTAATGAGACAATGTACCACGGTCTATCGCTGTAAGCCGCCGAGTTCCCCTGAAACATACTCGTCTATTATAGGGAATGATGTTTAGCGCGGGCGACCGTAAAAGCGCGGTGTATTAAAAGTATACGGTCGGTACCTTATTAGAGAATGTATTAAGTCAATCTCATTAAGATCCGCCGTGTTCCCCAGCTACTCTCATTCTTCACATTTATGCAAAGATCGTGGAAGTTACACTTCTTTCTATGCGATCACCTACGTATTATGAACTGGTAAATCGAACTCTCATACCCAAACGAATTGAGTTGCTCGTTTTATCATTCTCAACATATGCAAGATCGTGGAAGTTAGCAGACTTTCTCTATGCGATCACTAATAAACTTACGATATTATGTACTGGTAAAATCGAACTCTCATATTCAGACGAATTATGAGTTGCTCGTTTTACTATGCTCCAGGTCCAGAGATTGTGGAAGTACGCTTTACGCTTCTTTCTATACGATTAACGTTAAATGGAACTATTTACTCTCATAGTTAATACTCAAGGAGGGAAGTTATGGGTTGCTCGTTTTACCATTTTAAATAAAATTATCCATCTAAACTACATTTATTATTTACAATTTGTTATTTCAAAAAATTAATAAATTTGTTCATATAAGTCATTTCTTCGCCCAGCCGTCGTTCGGTGAGGCGCGCTGCATCGAGCTCCTCTTCCAGCCTCCTCGTTGCCTTTTGCGCGTCTTCGTACCGCTGCATGTATTCAGGAGCCTTCTGTTGCAACCATGCAAGCGACGCCTTCGCCAATTCACGGGGTGTTGCAGGTTCAATCCATGAGGGAACGACGGCTGTTGGAAGTTGGATCGGTGGAATTATTTCTCCAGTTTCTGAAGGAGGCTGGGAGATCGTCTCATAGAAGCTTTGTTCGAACACCTCCCTCAGAAGCTTCATGTCCTTTTGTGCATGCCTGTAACAAAGAGAATAGGAATGTTAGAACTTTCTTTTCATTACACTTTCAAAATAACTTACTGAGATTGACCGACGGTACTCGTCTGTTGTTGTGCTCCTTGTAGTCTGAAAGCAAAATAAATTCATAGAAGTCGTTTTTCTTTTAAGAGAATGCAACTTACTGCGGCTCTGCCGGTGGTGGTGGCGGTGGTATTATAATATGTTGTAGCACACGGGCGGTCCCCTCTGGAATACTGAAATAAATATTAAAGTTAGGTTAATTACACTTCTTTAATGCAACTTACTGTAACTGGTAACTTGTCGATTGCGGTGCTGTTTGAGCAGGCTGTAGGCTGGTGGTGGTTTGATAATGTCTGCAAATATAAGTTAAAGGTATTAAAAGTTTCTTCGGTGCGCTTTTAACTTACTGCATGTTATTGATGGTACCTTTTATGTTGTTGTCCACTCTAAAAGGAAAAAAATATTAATTTCATGTTATTTTGACAAAG
This sequence comes from Photinus pyralis, assembly GCF_008802855.1. NCBI lineage: Eukaryota > Metazoa > Arthropoda > Insecta > Coleoptera > Lampyridae > Photinus > Photinus pyralis. Next base: position 35,687,751 of record NW_022170403.1, on the reverse strand, counting down.
TTAGGTTAATTACTCTTCTTCAATGCAACTTACTGTAACTGGTAACTTGTCGATTGCGGTGCTGTTTGAGCCGGCTGTAGGCTGGTGGTGGTTTGATAATGTCTGCAAATATAAGTTAAAGGTATAAAAAAATACTTCGGTGCGCTTTTAACTTACTGCATGTTATTGACGGTGCCTTTTATGTTGTTGTCCACTCTAAAAGGAAAAAAAATATTAATTTCATGTTATTTTGGTATTGCGAATGTTTTACCTTTGGGGAGCGTACACGTGGTGGATGTTTCCATCCAACTGATCCAGCAACTCATCCAAGGTATTAAACGCGCTGTTTCTTAGATGAGTCGTTGTTGTTGTTATTCTAAAAAATAAAAGTTCATTTTAGTATCTTCATGAAATAATTGCACAAAAATCATATTTACCTCTCAGTTGGACCATCCTCGTCCACTAAATTAATGATAGCTTCTTGCGGAAGAGGTTTTTCGGCAGTTTTTGTATTTTTCGGTACTGTCGTTGTTGAAGAACTACCACTCGCTTTTGGTGCACTCTTTTTCGTAGATAATTTTACACGTTTTGCCGCCGACATGATAGCGATTTGCATCGAACTCTAAACTGATTCATGTAAGACATGTACGGGTATATACCGAGAATATTTTGTTAACGTTAGCATAAACTCTCCCGCGGGAACGTAAACTTTGCTCAGACGGGTTGACAGTCAAAGTCCACATCTGCCGATGAGAAAATTCTAAGTAACAGTAGGGCATGCACCTGAAGTAACCTTTCCATCTTTTTATGAAAGGGAATCCGTTTCTGTTCTCAGGTTTACACTTACGAGAAAATGTTAACGTTATCATAAACTCTCGTGGGAACGTAGACTTTTTCTCAGGCAGGTTGACGGTCAAAGCGCACACCTGCCGATAAGAAAATTCTAAGTAACAGAAAAAGTGGAGCATTCACCTGCAATAACATTTGCAATACACCTTATAAAGAGAATTTGTTCCTGTTCTCAGGTTCACTTACGTATACAGTATCATTCGAGCAGTATCTCAGTTGTGACATCTAGGATCGTGGTCAGCTAATCGCACTAGTGTCGGATAACTTATGAGTGCAACATTTCTAGGATTTACACAGATTAAAATCTTGGATAATTAAAACCCTTTGATCAGCATAGTAAGTATGGAATCTGTTTCGAGTATAAGCAGTGAGATCGTTAACCTAACCCGACATTCGGCAAATCTCTTAAAAAAGAAATCTGAAATTGTTAAACACATTTCAATCGCGAAAACCAACATTCGAATATTGCAAAGAGCTATTGTCAATCAAGTTCATTTCAATAATCCGAATGAAAATTCTTCGAGACTTGAATCTAATTTGGCGCTCTTGAAAAGCTATTTGGCTACGTTACAAGAGCGATTAAAGAATTTTTCCACGAAAAAAAGGGGTTGTGGGATCGATGTCATCAATAAAAGTCGATCACGTAAACTAGCGTGGTACACATTAGACTCCTGCTTCAATGGCCGTTTAATTACTGGTGTTATTGTTAATTTTGGTTATAAGGATCCCCTAATTTTTCTAAATCATGCGTACGATAGTTTTTTACGCCAAATTAAGATAGCGTTAGCAAGATCCATGTTAAAAGTAAACGTCATTTTAACTTGCAATTTTATTCATCCTCAAACTAGCATTATAGACTTGAAAACATTCCAGACCAAAAATGCTCCGATTGACATCGGTACTAATCTTAGGGAATGGTACAATGAAAACGTTTTCGATAAAATTCAAACAAAGTTGGAGAATTTCTCCGAAAAGAACTCTGGGTGGGCCTTATCGGATATAGTAAATCTGAAAATCAATATTAATCAGTACGTACCCATTAAGGGAGGGTTTTCAACATACGTCAAAGTTCCTCCTTTTATAGCCGCTAAGAGAGCAGTTATTAACGTAAAGAATAATGATCAGTTTTGTTTTCTGTGGTCAATAGTCGCAGCATTGCATCCCGTTAATAAAAATGCCGATAGAGTAAGTAGTTATCCTCATTTTGACCAAGTATTAAATCGTGGATCTATCAAATTCCCCATTAAACTAACAGATATTAAAAAATTTGAGAACATGAATGATATCTCCATTAACTTATATTGCATAGTTAAGAGAAATATATTTCCTTTTATGTTAAGTGGTAAAGTTGATAATAGAAAAACTATCAATTTATTGGTGTTGGTTTCTGATCAAAGGAATAAAGTCCTCAATACCAATAACTGTTACTATCATTTTGCATGGATTAAAAATATGTCAGCGTTGTTATCTTCCCAACTATCTCGTAGAGGACATAAGAAATTCTTCTGCAATATTTGTCTGAACCACTTTTCAACGAGTGATTTATTAGAAAAGCATACGCTTAAATGTCATCAAGTCAATAAGTGCTCCATTCGACTGCCTAATGACTCGGAAAGGATTCTAAAATTCACACATTATTCTAACATGGAGAAGGTGGCATTTACTATTTATTCAGACCTTGAGTGCATCTTGGAAAAATGTGATAAAGTCAATCTTCCAAATGCTAACACAACATTTTACCAAAAGCATACTCCCTTTAGTATTGCCTTTTACCTTAAGTGTTCGTATGATGAGTCGCTTTCGAAATTGTTTTCATACAGAGGACCTGATTGTATTCAATGGTTTATTAAACGATTGCGCGAGATTGCCGATTGGGCAAATGAAATTGTGAATACTATTGTTCCCATGGAAGTTCTTAGTCCTCATCAGATGCAAAACTATTTGAACGCTATAGTGTGTCACATTTGCGAGAAACCTTTTACCGAAGATCAAATTAAAGTACGCGATCACCATCATATGACGGGGCGGTACAGAGGGGCGGCTCACCAGGCATGTAATTTGAACTTTAACCACTCCCATGTTATACCAGTCGTTTTCCATAACTTAAGCGGATACGATGCCCATTTTTTTATTCGAGAACTCGCTATCGGCTTTCCTGGCGGAATTAAACTCTTACCTTTAAACAAAGAAAAATATATTTCTTTCACGAAGCATGTGCAGAACACTAACATAGATTTTCGATTTATCGATTCCTTTAGATTTATGAGCAGTAGTATAGATAAGCTATCTTCGTATTTAGATAATGAGCAGAAAACTATTACTAGAGCGCATTGTCGTAATGCAAATGAATTCCATTTGTTAACTCGAAAGGGAGTGTTTCCATATGATTACGTTGATTCGTGGGAGAAATTAAATGAGACAGTGTTACCAACTCGAGATGCATTTTTTAGTCAATTAAAAAATGAAGCTGTGAGCGAAGCGGACTATGAACATGCGAATCACATTTGGAACGCGTTCGAAATTAAAACCTTAGGTCAATATTCTGATCTCTATTTGATGACGGACGTTCTCCTTTTGGCGGATATCTTTGAAAATTTTAGGGAGACTTGTTTGCGTACCTATCGCTTAGATCCGTTACATTATTACACCGCCCCGGGTTTGGCATTTGACGCAATGCTTAAAGTCACCGACGTTAAATTAGAACTTTTAAGTGACATTGATCAAATGATGTTTATTGAAAGTGGTATAAGAGGAGGTGTAGCACAATGTTCAATGAGATACGCGAAGGCCAATAACCCGTACATGAAAGAAAAATATAATCCTAACCTGGAGACGACCTATTTAATGTATTATGATATTAATAACCTTTATGGTGCCTCAATGTGTGAATTCTTGCCTTGCAGCGATTTTTCCTTTGTAGATGACATTCAAAATTTAGATATTCTAAACCATCCTGATGATTCAGACGTTGGTTATATTGTAGACTGTGATTTAGAGTATCCTTTGGAATGCCACAGATTACATTCTGATTTACCTTTGGCCCCAGAGCATCTAGTGCCAAATAACTCAAAATTAAAGAAACTAATGCTTACCTTGTACCCAAAGCACAACTACGTAGTTCATTATAGAAATTTAAAGATGTACGTACAACATGGGTTAAAGTTGATAAAAATAAATAGAGTATTACAGTTTAAGCAATCACCGTGGCTGAAAAAGTATATTGAATTAAACACTCGCATGAGGCAACAAGCGAAAAATATGTTTGAAATAGAATTTTACAAATTAATGATTAATTGCGTCTATGGTAAACTTATGGAGAACGTGCGAAAATACAAAGATGTGAAACTATTAACCAAATGGGAGGGAAGGTATGGAGCCCGTGCGTATATAGCGAAGCCAAACTTTAGCAGTTGTACCATTTTTGATAAGGATATGGTTATAATAGAGATGGATAGGTTAGAGATATTTTTCAATAAACCAATATACGCGGGATTTGCCGTTTTAGATATATCAAAAACGTTTCTCTATGACTTTCATTATAACTACATTCTCAAACAGTTTAAAGATAAAACAAAACTTCTGTATACAGATACCGATAGCCTAATATACTATTTTACAGTTCCCAATATATACGAGAATATAAAAGATGATATACATCGATTTGATACCTCAAATTATGATATCAATAATGAATATGGGATTCCATTAGTCAATAAAAAAATCCCCGGTCTAATGAAAGATGAAAATCATGGACACATTATGACCGAATTCGTAGGACTTCGTGCTAAGATGTACGCTTATGAAGTAGAGGGAAAACTGACCAAAAAATCTAAAGGCTCGACATCGACTAGCATCAGAGAAATTACTCTAAATGATTACAAGAACGCTTTGTTTAACGTTCTAATTATAAAACGAAGTCAGCATCTTATTCGTTCAAAAAAACATACAGTATTTACGTTGAAGCAGGAGAAAGTAGTATTGAGTCCTCACGATGACAAACGTGTTATCTGTGCTAATAACATTGATACCCGTCCTTGGGGATTCAAATGTCATTGACAATGTCTCACAGCCCCTTTTTTACATTTCAGAATACATCCGCCACATCATGAACCATGAAAATTTGAAAATTCAGTTGGAGCATGAATTACATTACACTTCTGTTCCAGTTTATAAAAAATTCTTGAAACGAGCTCTTTTGGAAATTCCGTCCGTGCAAAATTATGCTTTAATTAATGAAATTTTACAGAACCTGGTCTTACCGGACGAATGTTTCAGTTGGTGTGCTACTTTTAGAAATATAAGTCCAGACAGTATTAGATTACTTGTAGATAGGAAGCTTGAACTAGATAAGTTAGTTGACTCTGTTATAAGTTCATCAAAAATTAGTGGCAATCAAATAGTAGATAGCTTACCATTAAATATCAAAATCTATATAACCAATTTACTTAATTCAAAGGCTGTTCATAGAAATATTATTTGTGTGATAAACGAAAGTATATGTGAATCTGCACAGTACGCTAATGTCAATGCTCTAGAAATGTTTATCGATATATGTATAGAGAAAAGTATCGAATGCAAATTTAACCCTTATGAAGATACTCGTCATAAACAAATTTACCGATGGATAATGGGAAATATACAAAAAGGAGAAGGTGATTCAAACGCAATTCTTGGCTGGACTTGTGGGCCAGATTCTGCAATCTGGCCATCCACCCAATTAATGGATTATAAGAAGACGTATGAGTTACTTTTAAAAATAATGAGTACAGATGATAGTGATAGGAAAAAAAAACCTGTAAAAAAATATGTTGTATGGTAAATAAAAGACTAAATGTTTTTATTGACTTTTTATTTTACAACCAATAAGCTCACAATACAATGTTATTCTTATCAATCCAAGATCTTTCGTCTAATCCCCACCATTTGACATACACTTTATCTTTCTTCCGTCGTAGTACCTTTTCTACCAAGTATACGTCGGAATATTTTGCGCTTTGGAGTTCCTGCTCGTAGAATCCTCCAAGTATAGGTTTCCCGTTCATGTCTTCCAACAAATATGTCACAGGGTTGGTTATTTGTACTTTTACAATTTTGAATAGTTCACTAGACCAGTTGGATGTGTAGCCTTTAGCAAATATAGATTTAAACTTGCTAATTCGAACTACATCGCCAACATTAAATCGATATCTTTTGTTGAAAAGCTTGATGTGGTTGTAGACATTCAGCTGCGTGTCGACCTTTACTTCGATCGGCTTCATCCCCGTTGTTCGATGTTTACGATTATTGTATCCATTTGTGATCAATTCGATTGCATCAATCCATACATACTTTCCACGGAGACTAAACTGTCTGTATAAATAATTTTTGATCGTCCTAATTGTTCTTTCGGCTATGGCAGCCTTTTTTGTACTGTACGTGGAGTAGTGATTAATGCGTTCTTCCGTCATCAATTTGGCGAATGATTTGTTATAGAATTCCTTCCCAGCATCGGTCTGTAGATTTTGCGGTCTACGCCTGGTAGTTTTGAAAATATCTTGCATGGCTTTTGTTAACTCCTCGCCCGTTTTGGTCTTCAATCCTCTTGTCCACAAATATTTTGAGAAGCAATCGATAACTACCAGTATGTATTTGTAGCCTTTATTCTGTTTAGCGTAGGGTATGAATTCGGCCAAATCTGCTTGCCAAAGATCATCATACCCTTTAATAACGGTACGTCTACGTGGAAAGTTTTTGCGCGCAGCTTTATGTAGCTCATTTACCACCTGCTGCATCCTTTATTACTTTATGCAATGTTTCTTTGACCGCTTTCAGCTCTTCCTCTAGTACCTCCACGTAATTGCGAAGACCGTCTACAGGTGCTTTCGCAATCTGCATATAATATGTGAAGAATCCCTTATTTATGGCATCGCCGTCGTCTATTGGTTCGCCTACATTCATTAACCGGTTTTCGTTGAGATTTAGTCTTGTTGATAGGTAGTGTTGTAAGGTTAGGGCATCATGTCGTTCAATAGGATCCGCAACATTACTTAGTCTCTTATTTTCCACATTTATCGTATCGTCAGTAATGGAAAATTTTGTCTTTAGCAGTTTTCCAAATTGAGCATGGGTATGCGAACGTCCGAATTTATCCATGGTGAATGTAATCAAAAAGACTGAAAAGGGGTATTTATACTAGTTGACGTAAAAATCGCTGCGTGGGCTTTTGTATGTAACCCTCCTCGTACATCTCTTCCACGATTGATATTATGTCATTTTTTACATCAGTGTTGCCGGCCATTTTTTCACCCCATAAAACCTCTAAATCACGAATCAATTCATGTACGCTATTCCAGTATTTGTATTCGATCGGTCGATCGACTTCCTTGAATAGAGTAATACCGCTTCCGGATTTCGTACGCCCCCTCTTCGCATCTTCCTCCTCCTTTAATAGAGGCTTTATTATGAGCGTATACTTTTTGCTCTTATTGCCACGAATCTGCTCGGTGGGATCGTAATTGCGCCGTGCGACATGAGTTGCTATTATTATCTGCTTATAGTTACTTCTATCCTGATTGGATACTAGCGATTCATCCGGCTCATTCATAATGATAAGTTCGTATAGACCTGCTGTACCCTTATATCGAACGCCATTAATCATTAAATCGTCACCATTAATCATCACCGGTGTGTTGCCCATTGTCCACTTATCAGTCTCAACATTATAATGAATTCCAAAGGTTGTGTCAATTGCATTACTCGTATCTCTTATCATGCGCTCGACGTATATACGCGGTAGTAGCCGTGGCGCGAAAAGGTCTAACCATTGGGCTAATATCGGTTGGTGGATATTTTTGGAAGTAGGGAAGTCTAGCCAGAGGACTAATCTCGGTAAGTGAAGAGGGCCTTCGTCTCACACGCGAGTAATAAGGTATCGCAGGCGTCGTGCGCTGTGATGGTGACTTTCTTTTTGCGGGTGATAGACGTTTGGGAGGTGATGTAAATACTTCATCCTCTGGCTCTTCCTTTTTCGTTACCACCGATGGCAGTGGTTCGATTTTATTTACGATCTGGGATAGCGGTTGGATAAGCGGTTTATACGTTCGTACAAATTCCATTTCTCTAAAAGAACGATCTGCTTTGAGACGATTGTACTTTTGTTGTATCGCTTTACGAGCCTGAACTATTCGTCTTTTCAACGCCATCTCCTTATTATCCATGATGCGATCAAGGGAACAGGTAACAGATAAACAGGGGGAACAGGGACCTATTTTTTAATAAGTTGTTTATTTGAAAGCTGTTTATTTTGGAAGCTGTTGACTTGATAGCCGTTTATTTCCAACTAAACAATAAACACTCTTTCATGGTATTATATAGTGATCGAAACCTTTCCTGAAGCGGCCGTTTTGCACATCCGCATCCTTATTGATTACCATAAAGCCATACGGAGTTCGCCAACTTTCCGAGCACATCTCTCGGAACAGCTGCATAGTTATAATGGGAGCGACGTGATCTTCATAAATGTGTCGCAAATTCAAGTCGTCCTGCTCGAATAGGACAATTAAGTTGGCATTATCTCTAATCAATTGTTTAGGAATTTTAGAATACGTCTGACCCAAGTAGAAACAATCGATAGCGTTATGTCTACCCATTGAAAAGTACGCTCTAATGTTATCCTGTTTTTCACAAGCGATATCGTCAAAGATAAAAATCGAATTAGGCCTGGCCGCATTGGGTTCCATAATGTCGGCATTCTCGCTAAATGTGAAGAAGCCAATATCCTTCATCGGCTGCAGAATTTCTCCCAAAAGTCTATATTTCTCTTGATTCAATGATTTGGAATAGACGTACACGTGTTTGAAGCGTAGACCATTGGGTTCAGTTAGCAGACTGAGCATCGCATTTGTTTTACCACAATTGGACGGTCCGCAGATTAAGCATCTTACGCTATTTGGAAGCAACTCGCCATGTTTTTTGCGCTCCACATTTGTCGTTATAAAGGTATCCAGATTTTGAATGGACAGCTTATGCGTCTGCGTCACAACCTTCATTTTAGTCGGTTGAAATAAAACTACGAACATTTTCATTACTACATTTTATTTATACATTTGAAAAATACAGATTATAGTTTTTTCACTTCCCCGGTCAGAGGATTGTATTGAACTAGTGCATCGTGCAGGATCAGACAATAAGCAACAGTTCCTGCCTCGAAGGCCTCCAACGACTCCATTTCCAGCTTAACATCTACCGTTGAATGCTTCAGAGATTCGTTTTGTTTTGAACAGTCTAGCACAAAGATTGGACAACTTTTAAAATACAAATAGTCAAACAGAGCGTCTTGCTCATCCTTGGCATAATAATCTCGTCGAAAGTTTACATAGTTTTGATATGCCGTTATGTACTTATTTGCATTAAAATCTAAATGCATCGCTTCGTACGGATAACTTTCAGAGTTGAGATGCAATTTTAGGTTTCGAATTTTGACGTTATCGAAGTCGCCCGCTCTTGTCTCATGCGAAAACTTCTTCCCGCTACGTTGAAATGCCACAATTGCCCATCGCGGTTTTTCTAATTGAGTTGAGGTCTTGATTGGCCATATATCCGACTGTGCCTGTTTCAGTGCGGGTAATTCGTACAGTTCCCACTGTCGAAAAGGTATTGTAATTGTTGCACCCTTATTAATCCGTTCGTATAGACCGATTTTGGCACTGTCGCTAACTGTCACGTGCGGAACTTTCCATTGAATTTTGGTTAACGATATTACTGCATCGTTGGCGGTTCCCATGTAACAATCGGTATCGCTTCTAGCTCGAATTAGCACCAATTCTTGTCGCATGTTTACAATAACTTGACGATAATCCTCCATGCTTCCGAATAAATGTTTTAGCGGTATACAGACAGCGAAATGTTTTTCTTTGTTGCTTTTGTTGTAATCTACTTGAACGGATTCGTTTGTGGGTGACCATCCCAAATGCTGCATTCCTTTGCTTTCAGTAGACGTATACGATATGTATCCTTTCAGAGAGGATGTAATTCCAGGATTCCTACACACATCTACTTTTTGTCCTCCCAACTCGTAGCGAATTTCCTCGAAAAGGAATGGAGCGAAATTATTTGTTAGGTTGCATGTTTTTGCAATGGCACCCTCTTCTTGTGACTGACTCCATTCAATTTTTCCTTCTATGTACAAGAAGCTATCGTACGTGGCGGTTATCAGTTCTTGATTTTGAATTAATATACGGATTTCACTGGAAAGCCCAAAATTCGAAGATCCTCCGTATGGGAGATAGGTGTGAATATCGGACTTGATTATGGTCTCATCAAAACGTGCGTTTTGAAAGACGTTTAACGAGTCTGCAGCCGCCGCCATTTTGCACTTTTAGACCAATGGATTCCAAGAAATATTTTTCTGCAGGCGTTAATGTGCCCGGGCCCTGTCCCGATTGAGAATAAGTCGATTTCCGGTTACCTCGGTTATTTATAGTATTGAGGAAAGATGGCAGTGGACCTTGATTAATACGTAACCCCATATTCTTTTAACTCTAATCGTACTGTAAAAGGCTCACTTGCACCGAAATCAATTGGTTCACCCTTTTGATTTGTCAGCTTTATAGTTATATTGCTAATTCTACTGGTATTTACTTGCAAATATTGAGTATTACTGGGAATTTTATCTAAGCGGTAACCCGGTGGAACAGAAACGTCTATTTCATAAAGTACTTTAGCGGGATTTCCGTTGCGATAGGATAGGATAAGATTGCACTCTATGTGAATGTTGGTATGTTTAATGATTTGTATATCTAAAGCAGATGTATGTAGAACGTTCGCTTCCAATATCTTCGATTCGAAACCGATCATGCGTCCTATGCAGTCTCTTGGAGTAAAATCTATATCAAAGTCGCAGCTAAGTTCGCACTTGAGCGTATTGTTATTTGTACGTAAACTAAAGCGATTTGGAATGCGAGCTTTTATATACGCGCTTAGCTCTTCCAACTCGTATGCACCGTGAGGAATTCCTATTCCGTGGGAATTATCACCTCTCCTAATATAGAATTTATCGTTTCCCGCGTGAATATTTCTAATACTGTTACAGCCATAGAAACCGACCACCCCTATTACGTACAATTTCTCGGATGGAAGTTCTATGGGTGGATAAAAATCATGACTGGCTGTATTTCCAACGCCCTCTATGCTGAAGGTTGTCGACATTATGACTACAGGTACCGAGATAAAATGCGTGTTATTTATACAGAAATTTTAAGCACAGATGACCGCAATTCGTTGTTCCAAATTGTTGCTCTTGCCCGTAATTATAATAAATTTTACAGTCGCGGAAATACTCAATCACTTCTCGTGGTGGTGGAATATTACCGAAACTATCATAGTACCACACTCGTTCACCACGTTTTTTATAAGACACCCAATGAGTGCCACGCCCTCGTTGGTTATCTAAATTAATAACACCGGATTCATTTTTCCATGGCGATATAGGCATACTATCTCGCATAAACACATCCCTAAAGTATGGTACACACCCTCTTGCATGCTTACGTAGATCTACATCTGTCAACGGCCGCTTGGGCAATTTTTGAAGTTTTTTTTTTTTCGTAAATGCAAGGCTAAACTGCCTCCCGATTTGTAAGGTTTCAAGTACAGCGCCCCGCCACTTTTATTTCCTATAGCGATCGATTCCATCGTGCGATTATGGCGTGATGTTTCATCTAGCATTTTACGAGCGTCACGGGATGCATTAACTGCTTTAGCAATGCCTGCAGCACCGCCGGCTAAAGCTCCAACTGCTGACAGACCAGCAAATAGGGGTATCAGGAATGGTAAAAACCCTCCCTGTTTTGGTATGGGAATTACTCTAGGCACGCTTACATTTTTCCTACCACCTAAACTTTTTACTGCCATATTTGCTGCCGTAACAGCTGACTTTATTATATCCACAGTATTGCCGCTTTTCCTCATTTTCTTAGCAATCTTCCTACGCAAGTTCAATAAACTGCTCTTCTTCCCCTTAACTCCCATCCCCAACTTTCGTTTCACTTTCATAATGGTGCCTACTGTAAGAGCGGCAGCTCGTTCTCCTAACTTTGCGTTGGAAGCTTTTAACCGTTCCCAAGCTTTCCGTTCTAAAACGCGATCTGCTTGATGTCGTCTTTCCAAGTCTTGGTTATCCCTATAGCTAATGTCGTGCTCTTTGCACTGAGCGTCTAGCGGGTTTATTCCGGGATCGCCTCGCTTTAACCTTTTATTTAATTTAGTGCCAGGTCCGCAATACTGATAGCCTGGAATATGTAGCTCAACTGGAAGTTTGTTTATGAGAGTATTAACCAAGCCACTCCCACCCGTACACTTCCGCTTCCGATTCAACATTGTTGACGTGTAGCAATTGGTTGCGATATTTATAGGAAACCATCCATCAAAAGAAAATGCTCAAATAAAGTAATAACGTTTACTGAGGTCTATATATGTGATACATTAAATAAGTAGGTCGATAGTGTAGGATTTCCATCATGCAAACTGTATTATGAGAATTTACATTGTACTTATAATTTAACACATTCTCAATATCGCGATAGATGTCATCGTTGTCCCCATCGTCACCAAATTCCATTTTCCGAAAGTGTCGATAGTTATTCACCTCTTCAATGATGTTTTGATAGAAAGAGGGCAGCGCGTAAGATTCCAATAATTCTAGTCGATAATTGATAATATCTTTTAGGTTGAAAAACTCTTCAATGTCGTTCTTGTTCATTGTGCAGGAATGGTTCCCGCGTCGAATTGTCACACTCTTTAACATTCTCTCAGCATCCTTCACCGATTGCCAATTATAAAAAATTGTAATATTGTTAGTAAGTGATTCAGAACTTTCCTCATATTCGATATCTTCCTCTTCTTTAACATTAGACCAATTAATACGACCTTCAATTTCATGCGATCGAAGAAATTTCATTTCAAGGTATGTTTGCCACCTTAGAAGCGTTTCCCAATCCTCCTTCACCATCACTATAGCATCGTCGGAGGAGCAAGCGATTCGTAGAACTGGTGTAAGGTTAAGGTGTGTACTGTAACCTACTTCAGCGAACTGACCATCGAGGAGATCGTACGAAGTACAATCGATTAAACGTTCTTCGATCACTTTATTATGTATATTTTCAATGTGGGGAGGCGAGGGAGTATCATCATCATCATCATCTCCGTTGCGATTACAACACCAACACGAACACGTAAAGTAGTTATTATTGAAGCTATTTTTGGTATCCATGTTCACTGATTTCATAAGAACCACACACCTAGACGACTATGACGAAACTGAGGTATTTCATGATGAAGTGCATACTTTATTATGAAATGAAAAACTATTTCGTATATTATGTTTATTTTTAGACTTCCTTATTTACACAATTTCTATATTTACATAAACTTTAAATTAGTCGTTTGCCCAGCAGATCCAGCACTCGCTATGTATATATCCTTATTGGCTATAGAGGCTCTGAATGTTCCAAGACGATTGTCCTCTTTAAAGTAGTTGTAGAAACGCAAGGGTAGAACACATTTGAAATTTGCAGTCTCCACCACTATCCGGTCACCAAACTTTGTGTTTATTGTATCTATGCTTACGATTCTGTATTTCTCGCCCTCCTCCATGTCCTTCACGTTTTTGAACGGTTTACAGAAAGTCGTATTGTTTAGCGCATCAAGATCCATTTTAACTACTTCGCGTACACTTTTGGAATGATTTCAAGCACTACTACAGTCTCACTTATATCGCTAAAATTATGGAGGGGAGAGTCTGTTATGATAAACTTTATCACGATGACTCTGCTCTAATACAGGAGACAGAACTCGACTAATTTGTTCGATTTTACTCCGGAAACGAAATCTATCGAGCGCTGCGGTTTCCCATGGTCCTTTTCGCGCTTCACGGTAAGCAAACGACCACGTTAGCATCTTATACACACAATTCAGTGATTCATCAATTGCAACCGTCTTCTTCATTGTCAGGAGGATTTATCCACTCACTTAGTTCATTACTAAATTGCTCCAACTGAGCGTCCTTCAATCTGCGTATAACACATCTCTCACATATTTTAAAGTTTAAATAACTGTCACAAATCTTTTCACCTAACTCATACTTGTTAGCGATGGCCAGACACTCTTCTACACTGTATTCCCCGTTCCCGTACACGGATTCATGTTCAGCGTCAAATACTAACGCTGAGAAGAGTTGCCTGAGGCGTTCAACTGCCGTTACAAAGTCGCTTGCTTTGGTCCATGCCTGTTCAGCATACGCTATCCATGCCATGATTACTATTATTCAATACACCTGAATGTCGGAAATTTATAATCGCTACTCCCCTCCAAAGTCCGGAGATCAATGATTCACCCTCCCCCCCACCGTTCAACGTTGTAGGGTCCGTTAACCTCTCCACATTGAATCGTATGATATTTACTTGATTTTCAATGCATAGGTTCGTTAACCTTCGTAATTAAGGTCATTAACCTTTGTGACCTCTATTTAGTTTTCAAAGTCACCGCTAGAGAGCGAGGCAGATGACCTTCAGGAGATTTGAAAATCGTCTTATGGGATTTTACATGGAGTTGAGTTAGTATCGGCTATATATGGCTACTGACAAACGTTCCCGGTTCTTACATGCTTGCAATCCATGAACACAAGGATTAGCTGTCCTAAAAAACTACACCTAGAGCTTTTAATTTCGCTGGAGGATTTTTTACCGTGCGTCAGTAGATTTCAATCTGCAGCTTCAGGATTTATTTTCTCCCTATCATTGTAAGGAGGGCGTTCCGACCTTATTATTATGTCTTAGAGATATCATACACAAATGTTGATTGCTAATGACTAGGCCATTTTTTTCCGAGGTTGTCTACCCACTTTGGCGCTAACTAGCCATTTCTACATGTGTTTCACGGCCAGTTGCACAAAAAAATAATCCAGGATTATTGTTTAATCCGGTATTAAGACATTTGATTGGCTTTATATTGCAATAGGCAGCCAATCAAATGTCAAAATTCTCGTTTAAACTCAGATTTGGCAAATAATCTAGGATTTTGATTATAATTCGCGTTCCTGCAATCGGGTGTTTTAGCTCCAGTTGTATAATTAGCTACAAGGAATTAAATCACATAACGTTTTAATGGCACTCAGGAATCCCTTAAGTGCCCTTTGAGTGTTGCTAAGCGGGTATGTCATCTACGATTTATATGACTGGACTATTTAGCTTCTCGCCATGCGCAAGACGGACAAATAATGGTTAGCTTTCTAATTTAAAGGATAAAAGGGAAGGTGGGATTAACCCCGGGACTTATTAACTCCACTCCATTCTCGCGCTTCCGATACCCACACAAAGTCCAATTTCTGGCTTATTTCTGACCTTTTATTTAGTCGCTGATCGGATGCTAGCTGTGTAACCGATTTTATCTTTTTTGGGAGAGGGGCAGGTAATTAATTAGAGTTTTTGACCCTAAAATATGCACAACTGTGATCAATTTCCAATTGGACGCCCATATTGCATTAGGGGGGGTAGTGGAGTGTAGGGTTAACAACACGCGTGGTTAATCAACCCCCCCCCCCCTCACCACGCCTATTTTATCGCCAGTCAAAGAGCATATGTACCAATTTTCATAGCTTTACTCAAATCTCCCAGATTAGAAGCCGTATACAAGAGGGAATTTTTTTTAAATATTGATTTATGAAAAAAATTTATTCTTCATGATATTTTTTGCTTGCTTTGAAAGTAACAATTACGTTTCGATAATCTATAATTTATTTATAGAAATCTGGAAAAATAATAAAATTAATTTTTTTTATTGAAAGTTATCATTCTACATTATAATTAAGATAGCGTATTGCTATCAAACCACAAACAATCGAAACGTTATTGGTACTTTCAAAGCAAGCAAAACATATTATGAAGAATAAATTTTTTTCATAAATCAATATTTACAAAAAAAATCCCACTTGTATACCCCATGGCTTTACAACACACTGTATATAACATTTGATGGAAAATCAGTTTTTCGTTTAAAATGCGCTATTAAAGTGTGTTATTAAAGTTGATTTCTTACAAGTTCAAGGTAAAAAATCTCCAAATTCATGGGCCCATCATTACATAAGAATAAATTATGCATAAATGATCGTTCTTTATATTGTATTAAAATTTTAGTGGATTAGGTATATTTAAGTGGTCTACAAGCAACCCTCCAATTCTCAGATAAAAGTAAAATCTTTTCTCGCTTTGAAATATCGCATTTTTTAAGAAACTTTGCTCTTAACTGCATAGAAAAATTTAATCTCTTTCATAGATTATCCTTTTTTGATCTACATGCAACCTTTTAATTACCACAGAAAAATAAAATACCTTCTCGCTTTTAAATTTTGTAATTTTTTAAAAAAATTCGCTCTTATCCAGAATAAGAAAATACATGCTTATTATAAAACGTCCTTATAATTTATACTACAGTGAGGAAGAGAGGGATGTAACGCATGCTTACTAAGGTACAATGTGCCCCTTTCTATAACCGTTGTTTTACATGTTCTGGAGTTATGTGAATCGATACTCTATATCCTGTTGTAGGCGTTTTTGAAGATTTACTTTCAACTAGCCAATAATAGCTCTGGTTAGATTTGAGCCTGGATTTGAATGAAAGAGCTTTCCTATATTTCATTTATTTTTGTACACACATGCAAAAGTACTGCAAAAATGATGAATTAGAAAACTATGCATATAGTTGTTTCGTATATCTTTTGAGTTGGTTCGCTTACGTAAAGGAGGCTACGCGTTTCCATGATTAAATCATCCTTATTGGAATTTTGAAATTAAGCGCTTTAAATTACCGGCAGACAAAGAAAGTTTGTTGAATAATAAATATGTAAAATTGAATCGCTGAAATGACAATTACCAATTTTACACTTTTTTTGAATTGTCCCCGATTGCGAGTAAAACATGTAATTTCACATGCAATCACCTTCTGTAAGTAGATCAGTAGCACCTACTCAAATTAGCGAAATGGTAAAAAGTTGCTCACAATTTGCGAAACTCTACTATCAATTAGTGCACTAAAATCCAGTTTATTGATGCTATCCTTCACTCATTAAACGGTTCATAATTAGGAATACCTTACGTTTATGTGGTGACTGGATCTACTTCGGTGGTCTTCCTGTTCAAATCATCTACTTAATTAGTTCCGATTATAACGAAAAGCTTTATTGATATATTTTTTTCGTATTCACTTTATTGGTGTGTTAATTATCTTTATGCGTATAACAACTACCACTTATTAATCACGCCAAATCACTCACGATATATAAGCTGGGAAGTTAGAAAGGTACCGTTCCAAAAGGTAATTATGTCAAAAAGTAGTTTCGTTTTTATCATCTAAAAGGATATTTTAGTTTAGTTTTCTAACAAGACTTTGTGCTTTGCATTATGGATCATCCCAGCTAATTGTACGAATTAATTGCTGTCCGTTTCGTAGTTTTTTTCTCATTTCAATTTGGAGGCCTAACCCTAAACTTTCAAGTCAATGTAAAACAAAAAGCCCTTCTCTATACGTGCATGTAAAAATTGATCATGAAGTAATTGCGGCTAAATACAAGTTAATTTAAATTACGACGGCTATAAACTTTTCGGAAATTAATTTGATGGCGATACAAGTAAACTGCTTTTGAAACGACTAATTAGCATCATTCGATTAATTTATCACATTTCAAAGTCATTAAAAGATAGGAATTACGTCGTATATGCATTTACGTAAGGGCGCCTTCATGTACCGTTAATAATGACGATAGGTGGGTACACCTGCCACTATAAAAAAATATTTCGCTCGTGGACAAACTGGTGCGCATTTTTTATGGGAAGAGAAATGTGAATTGGGACCCCCGAGAGTTTCTATTCAGCTTAATATTATGAATCCTGCACTAATGCGAAGCTTTTAATTTTTGTGTTGTAAACGTAAAAGATTATGTTGTTTGGGAAATTAATTCCTAATCAAAGGTGGCGTATTTACAATTTCTAGCAATAAAATTAGGTACGTGCCCGTGGACCAATAGAAAATGACTTAACCGCACCTGCTTTTACAAAATACACCTGCCATAAGTTGATCTCGATTTCGATTTTCTTTTTAATTCCACACATTAATTCCTACGCATACAATTCTTGAAATTGTTAATGTTTAAGCATTGTATTAAAGTGCAAGTGTCGTTTTACAAAAAGCAGAAGAGGATATTATTTGTAACAGAAATATTTCAATATCTCACAGCAGGACTAAAAGCAATGCGAAAAAGTCTTAATAATCATTAATATATTATTATAGTTATTATATGCAATAAACCATACAGATGACGTTCAATAAATGAGAGACAATAAACTGAAATTTGGCAAGGTACTTTGTTTCAAGGTACTAAATACACCTTGAAACCCCAGCGACGAGGCGTTGAGCCCGTCACCACAAAACCACCCCCTAAGTGGACTAAAATCCACCTTTTTTAAAATTTTTCTTAACTCTAAAACTAAGCATTTTAACGAAAAAATCTCAAGAGAGGAAAATTGCGGAGAAAAACATTTCCTACAAAATAGGTGCACATCAAACGTTTTAGATGTTAAAGTTAAAATCGACCCCAAAATGTTTATACCGTGTGTCCTAGCTTGCCGCACCATATAGGCAAAACAGAATGAATATATTTTTTCGCGAAGGCCAGTAAATGAACGTGGAATACGGCGATACTGTGTAATTTTCCGCGTCTTCACCGAATCGCATGAAAATTTGGATTTAGGTTCTACTTACCCTCCACTTCAAAGTTGAACTTGAGCCCAGGGTTGCTTTTTATTTTTTAGGGGAAAAAACTACCCCTATTAGAAAAAAATTGTGTAATTGCAAATTTAATCTTTTAAAGGAGTGAAGAAATATCAATTAACATTAAACAACATAACTTAAGATTTTATCACAGTTTAATCCCTAAATCTTATCTCTAAAATAGTAATATTTAAAACAATGTCATAGAATACTTTGACTCCACTGATTTGCATGAAAATTTGGATTTAGGTTATTCTTACCCTCCACTTCAAAATTGGACTTGTGCCGTTGGTTGCTGTTTATTTTTTAGGGGTGGAAACTACCCCTATTAATCATATAATTGTAAATTCGAGCAATTTGGGATTATTTAATTATACAATAACATTAAATTTAGATTTCTTTCCTATTTTTATTTTTTACCAGATAATTTATACCCTTATAAAAACCAACCTTTGCGAAGAAATTCGAATAGTTGTAGTAATTTTTTTTCTTCGTTGATACTAGATATATATACAGTAATTTTTCTAATTAAAATTTTACGAATTTATTTTATTTCAATTAAAAAAACAACCCTTATTGTTTCAAATATAAATCTTAGATCTCTAGATTTTAAATAACAAATAGAAAAAAATAAAATTAATTTTTATACGAATGTTAATTACTAATACTTTTGAAGTTATTTTGAAAAAAAAGGCAATTTTTCAAAATTTCAAAATTTTTTTTACTTCAAAACTACATTTTTCAAAAATAAGCACTTTGCACCGGTCAAACTTACAGATCATATAAACAATACATAAATAAAGTAAACTGTAAAGCGGTAACGCTTAATACAATTGGGGTGCTAATTAGGGGGCGATTTTCTCGATTTTTTTTTACCTAAAAAAAGGACCAACTTTATTTTGAGCGTAACTCACTTAGTTTTGATGCTAGGAACTTTTCTTAAAAACAAAAAGAAAGGTGTTTTCAAAGTATAAGTATTAAGTATTCATAAGTTTTCCCCGAAAAGTGCTTCATTTTTTTGTTATTTCACGTTGAAGTACTCGATTTGGAATTTGACGAATGAGAACCTATACTTTTCATGAGCTACAACTTTGCTTCTACTGGGTCTACAGACTTCATATATAGACAGTTTCCTAGCGTGTTGTTCACTCTATATCCTTGATTTTAAAGATATATAAGAACTGGCAATTCTTGCTATGGGTTTTCAGAAGCGTAAATTGTTCATTAAATTAAAGGTGATGTCCAAAATATAATTGTCCGATAGATTTTCTGGTACGATTATGGCGCCGTTCGTAATTAAAAATGCTACTCAATACAGTATGTACTTTTTTTACGGCACAATTAAGTTGATGATTTCTCCGAAACGAAACGTGGTATTGAAATTATCTCAACAGTGTCTAGTAGAACTCTTGTAATGAGAAAGTGTTTTTTCTAGCATATCTTCGGAAGTAATGGGAATCACTGTATACAATGCTATTCATTTAGAAGTAGACAGACATTTCCTATGTCTAGTTTTAAATGACAAAAACTGCTGAAGAACGCCTTATTTTATACAACTAAAATAACTGCTTAAAACAAATGAAAATTTTGCTGTCATATCAATTAATTGAAATATTATTGCTTCCGTATTTTTATTTTCGTTCGTGTGCGATATATTCAACTGGAGAAAAACTTGATATTGTCAATTGGTATCGGGCCGGTAATAGTTTAAGGAGCGTAAGAGACTTATTTTCTGTGTTGATTACTTTAAAATTAGTAGTTATTGAAATGCCATCCACGTAAACAAGAAAAAGAATCCCATATGATACTTGAGGGAAATAGCGACCTAAAAGCACACTATTTACTGTCGTTTTTATTAAAATCTAAAATGACAATGCAACATGCGTGCGCATGTTATTTATGTTTCATAAAATTAGGTGTCTTTCAATAGTACTTTTATCATTTAAAAGTAGACATAGGAAATCCCTATGTCTACTTCTAAATGAATAGCTCTGTATGTAATAGGAAGAACAAAGAGTCACATTTTCCTACGTTGATCAAATATATGTTTGTCTAATAATCTCTAAAGGAATAGTTGGCGGTCACCTCACGGCGCCTCTTTTATATATCAGGTACCTAGAGCTATTGGCATTCGCCACTACTTGTGGTTATATATATCGCGGCCTTGGCTTTGCGAAAGGTCTTTCTAAACTCATTTCAATCGGCACGTGCAACGGTTTCTTGTTCTCCAGCTCTTCAACTCGTCCATCGAAGGCGATTTCCTCTCATTTCTGGACGAGTATTTGGAATAATTAACTCGGCAACTGTTTCAATTTGGTTTTTTTAAAGCCAGAATAGATTTAAGTGATCCTTGATGAACCCCGAGTCATTAAAATCGCATTAGATCGACGTGAAGGCCATGCTAAAGACTACTATTGCCATCCCGCTCACGACGGCTAATCTAGCTCTGTAACGAAAGATACAAGAAACGTTTTTCGTTCTTGTATGCACCACAAATTGATTGATATATATGTAGTTTTTGAGATTTAGTTTGGGGGCGCTTATGTTGAGGTGTAAATCAGGCCTTAGACGAAATCTCTGTGTAAACCTATCTTAACGTAATCGAGCAGCTGAATTTGACATTTGACAGATGACAAATGTTTATTATGAACCATTAACAAGTTGTTTATATTGTTCATAAATTTTGTATTGTCTATTTATTTGTATTTGACCATGTACAGTAATTATTAGCATGGCGAATCTCAAAGCCGGTGGGCCAACAAATCGGAAGAAAGTCCAAGTAAGTTCCCTCATATTGTGTATGGCAACTTTTAAATGAATGCAACTTGAAAGGTATCGATGGTAATATGCGAAGCCGAAGAAAAAAAGCACCGGTCCGGCGTTAACGCCCTACAGTTTGATGCAAGCCTTTCCCGTTTGTTTTCGGCCGGCCGTGACAGTATTGTTAGAGTATACGAGCAGGAACGATACCTACAAAGTATGGAGCATCACACTGACTGGGTTAACGACATTGTGCTTTGTTGTAATGGAAGGAATTGTAAGTGTGCTGACCTGGTGACTAAAACAACAGTAGATCTCCTTTTAGTAATATCAGCCAGTTCAGATACGACCGTTAAAGTTTGGAATGCGCACAAAGGTTTCTGTATGTCGACGCTTCGCACCCACAAAGACTACGTAAAGGCTTTGGCGTACGCAAAGGACCGTGAGCAGGTAGCATCGGCTGGTCTCGATAAGTCAATTTACTTGTGGGATGTGACCACCTTAACTGCACTTACAGCTAGTAATAATACAGTAACTAGTAAGTGGTTGTGGTGGTTGCGAATTAAATGTGTTGATAAAGTATTTAAGCTTCTAGTCTGGTGGGAAATAAGGAATCTATCTATAGTTTAGCCATGAATCCCTCTGGTAGTGTGATCGTTAGCGGGTCAACTGAGAAAGCTTTAAGATTTTGGGATCCTAGAACGTGCGCGAAATTGTTTAAACTTAAAGGTGGGTATACAAAACTTTCGTTTCTCGAGATAGACGTCACTGTGGTAAACATTGGCTGCTTTCACATTTACAGCTTATTGTTAGTAAGGGGCCATGTCTTGTCAATGCAAGAGGAATTCCTTAGTTTTGAGTCGGTTTCTCAATTAATAAGTAATTTTTAAGGGTAATGCTATCAACTATGCTTGAAATGTCACCTGAACCAAGGGTTTGTAAGTGCTTCCTTTCTATAGGTGTTCTGTTTTGATCTGGGAACCTTTCCTAGCATCTGGACTCTCTGTAAACAAAGGGAGGAACAATTGCGCTCTGGAATATTCACCCTTATCCTTTCTTCTCCTATTCATTGCAAGTTCATTTTCTTGAGATCATTTGGGAGTCAGTTTCCCCTTCCTCTTGCAGTTGCATACTTTTTAAGACAGAATTTACCAGGGTAGGGTAAATTTTGATGGGCACGCTATTTAGCCCACTTACGAAGCACGATATTGACATACAGTTATGGATTTGTAATCAGTTTAATATAATAGGATTTTCCTTAGTTTGCGCGCACGTCATTGGTGTATTATGACGTCATCACTAAGTATGTTTACATAGCATCATGCTGTCAATGGAAGAAAATGCGTATGTAGGCAGCCATACAGGCAGTGCTGCATTGTGGGTAGGGTACCCATTACATCAACCACTTCTGTTAACTAATTACTTCGCTAATTACTAAAAAATGTTTATTTGTAACACATTGTCTATGTCGCGATCTTTTATACTAGGACATTATTATTTGGACGTAAAGGAAAAATTAAAAAAAGTCATTGAAGTATGTTGTCAGGCGCCATATCGTATATAATTGCATATAAATATATAGCTACCTCTGGAGTTCCTCAAGGTTCTAACTTGGGTCCTCTATTATTCCTCATATTTATTAATGATTTATGTGAAGTAATATCCTCGAATGTACTACTATTTGCTGATGATGTAAAAATCTACTCATCAATTTATACAATTTCTGATTGATTGGTGTCTAATTAATAAATTACAATTAAATATAGACAAATGCAAATCTATGTCGGTAACGAGAAAAGTACATAAAATTGATTACAAGTATACCGTGAATTGTATTACTTTATCCCAATGTATACGTACTCGCGATCTGGGAGTGTTATTTGATAAAGATTTGTCATTCAATGATCATGTTACAGAATCTGTTGCTTCTGCGTACAAAATGTTAGGCTTTGTAATAAGAAGCACAAGAGACTTCCATAATATAGATGTTATAAAGCTTTTGTATTTTACCT